>NC_057813.1:525604694-525639999 GCF_018294505.1 Triticum aestivum | reverse complement strand
GATTTGGTCACTGTATTATATCCGCTTCCGCTACCAAATAAATTCATCGAGCCTCACCTCGACGCTCGATGAGATGACAGTTTTAGAGACTTGTATCTCTCTCCCCGCTGTGTTTCTCCACCACCGCCCTATCCTCGAGTCAGTAGTATGCCTCCACACCACTGTGTCATGTCCGCCATTATGTATATTTATTGGCGTGCTTGTAATAATTTGGTTGAGCAACCGTAGTTCGACCCTGTAATATATTTTATGCTACTGGCTTATTGTATCAAGAATTTGTCTACCAGTGAGGAGGATTTCTCTCATACTGGACTCAAAAGATTGGTTTCTCAATAAATATTTTTATTGGAAAACCGGTCGTGACAAGCTTGGTACCAGAGCCAGGCTGACTGTAGGAAGCCACTAGGTGCGATCGCTAATTGGTTATTAGCTTGATTGAGCCTTTTCATATTTTCTTGATTGTAGTCATTTTCTGTCAGTCAGCATAAATGTATGATCTGACCATGCAGAATTTTTGCCTACTTTTGTAGATGGCCGACAACAGCTACGAGTCTCAGACCTTCGCCAACGTGCCCGATGGGTTCGTCAAGCTTCTTTCCTTCATCGTTCAGGTCGCGATGGGGCCATCTGTACGCCCAGTCTTCACACTCTGCCAGCACCGAGTCAACGACAGTCTGACTATGCACCAGGCCGCGGTGCAGTTCAAGGGAGGGCGTGGTGAGTTACGCCGCTTCCGGTTCTTGGGAAGAGCCATGCCTACGGAGAGGTATGCTATGCAGATGGCAGCCCGCGAGGCGATAGCTCATCTCAGGGATGTCCTCCCCGTGATGAAGACTCGTCGTTACCGTTATCTTCCATGCCATGTGCCTTACACCTGTCACTATGCATTCTCCTGCCCCAGAGGAGAACGAGACGAGGCTTTTGAGATGCTCATTGAGTATCTCCGGGCCCTGGAGGCAGCCTTCGACAACCTGGTGGACGACTTCGTGGCTGCCCGCATGGACTCAGTTCATGGCTGTGCTGCCAACAGGAGGGAGCTCCTACCCACCGCACCGCCACTAACTTTGGTCTCGTCCTCAGCATCTTATATGCCTACTCGTCGCCTACCTTCTACCGAAGAATTCAACCAAGTCATTGCGCCCACTCCAGCACGCACTGCACCACCCTTCGCACCCACTCCTGTTCGTGTTGTTCCGCCCCTGGCACCCGCTCCGTCCACTCTGCGCAACACTACACGTATGGAACCTATTAGCGAGGAGGAAGTCGAGTCCCCAACCTCGCTACGCCTCGCCCTCGGCAGGGCAAAGGAGGTCGTCAACATCTCCGCCTGAGTACGCTTAGCCGCCATGTAATGTACCGCTTTGTATGATATGTTTATATGTACATAGGTTGTGAGAAGTAGCCTGTTTGCGCATCATGTAGGATCTGGAGAAGTGCACTAGCCTAAATAACATGTCAGGATTATGTACGCATATCCTGAGTGATGTATTGTATAATTACCGCCCGCGTGTAAGATATGTAATGAGCAGTCCTTCTCCGTGCGCAAGTCGATTTGTTTTTCTTAAGTAAGCTTGGTTATTTAATTTTATTTGCCAGCTTTATGCATTTATGGATTTGTTTTTGCGACTCTTTCCACTTTTCTTATGGGTTTTACAAATATATCCCCAGAGTGAAAAATGTCTCGTCCTTGGACTCGCACCATGCCAACTCCACCAGAGGAAAATTATGATACACAACCCAGCAACGAGTTCACTCAGGGACAGTCAAGCCAACAGGGCAGTGAATCGGCACTTTCACAAATGTGCCGCCTTTATGAGCAAAGTCAGCAACAACATCGGGAAATGATGAACCAAGTCATCAACATGGGAAATCACCATGGACAGTATCAGCAGCATTCCAAGTTATCTGAGCTACAGAAGACCCGTCCCCAAACATTTTCTCATACTGACAAGCCTCTTGAAGCCGAGGATTGGCTTCGAGATATGGAGAGAAAATTAATTATTGCAAAATGTTCAGATCTCGAGAAAATACTATATGCTCCACACTATCTCACAGGAGCAGCTGCATCATGGTGGGAGAATTTTCTGCACATGCACCCCAACGAAAATGATATAACCTGGGATGATTTCAAGGAAGGTTTCCATGGTGCACACATTCCCAAGAGTATTATGAAAATTAAGAAGAGAGAGTTTGATGACCTCAAACAAACATGACAGTGTCAGAATACAACGGTCAATTTACTCTATTGTCCCGCTACGCCAATGAAGAACGTATGACTGAAAGCAAGAAGATGGAGAAATTCCTTGACGGTCTGGCGCCCGCGCTTAAATGCCAACTGGTCGTTCACACTTTTCTAGATTTTAAGACACTAGTGGACAAATCTATTACTTTGGAAAATGAGAGACGTAGCTTGGAGGATTTACGTAAGCGAAAAAGAGACCAGACTACTCTTGCACGCAACCACCGAAGCAGGACAGATTTTCAGAAAGGTGGGACACACAATCCTACAACAAACATCTCTCGCCCAACCAAGAATTTCCATGCAAGGGACAAAGAGTTCACATATCGCCCAGGCGTTACTTGCTACGCTTGTGGAGAAGAAGGGCACTACGCCAAACAGTGCCCCAATCCAAGGAACTCGACCCCGAAGCCAAACAATGGTGGAAATAATTCAGCGCCCAAGCGCAACAATTTCAACCCCAACAACAACCACAGGAAGGGTCATCTAAACCACGCGACCAAAGAAGAAGCACAAAATGCTCTGGATATCGTACTTGGTACGTTTCCTGTCAACACAATACCTGCAACGGTTTTGTTTGATTCTGGAGCTTCTCACTCATTCATTTCGAAAAGTTTTGCTTTGCAAAATAATTTTTCGATGTTTCCCTTGGAAAAATCCATGATCATCAAGTCCCCTGGGGTTCAGCAAGTTACTCAGAGTTACTGTCAGAATGTGGTCATTGAGTTCGAAGGATTGAAATTTTTCGCCAATCTTATTGTGTTGGAAAATAAAGGACTGGATGTCATCCTAGGGATGGACTGGTTAACCACCAACAAAGGTTTTATTGACTGTTTCAACCGGACCGTAATTCTCACGCACCACCATGGGAAGACAATAAAAGTATCAGCCAAGGAAAGAAAAATACCCCGGCAGCCGAGATTGAATAAGGTGGACGTTTCTGAGTTAAGCAAGGTTCCAGTAGTATGTGAATTTCCAGACGTATTTCCCGAAGAACTACCAGGCATGCCACCAGACCGAGAAATAGAATTCAGCATTGAGCTAGCACCAGGAACCACCCCCATATACAAGAAACCATACAGAATGGCACCATCCGAGTTGATCGAGTTGAAGAAACTAATAAAGGGATTACTAGACAAGGGATACATTCGAGCCAGCTCCTCACCTTGGGGATCACCAATTTTATTTGCCAAAAAGAAGGATGGAACACTAAGATTGTGCATAGACTACCGAGCACTTAACATGGTCACAGTCAAGAACAAATACCCGATGCCACGAATAAATGATTTATTTGATCAGCTCGCTCAGGCCAAGGTGTTCTCAAAGATTGACTTAAGGTCAGGATACCATCAATTAAAAGTGCGAACAGAAGATATCCCCAAAACAGCCTTCACCTCGAGATATGGACTATATGAGTTCACAGTTATGCCTTTTGGATTAACAAACGCCCCCGCATATTTTGTTCACCTCATGAACAAAGTATTTATGAAGTTTATGGACAAGTTCGTTGTGGTATTTATCGATGATATTCTGATATACTCCAAAACACCAGAAGAGCACGCGGAACATCTCAGGATTGTGCTAGGAGAACTCAGGAAACATCAATTGTATGCCAAGTTCAGCAAGTGCGAATTTTGGCTAAGACAAGTAGGCTTTCTACGCCACGTGCTGACCCAAGACGGTATCGTAGTGGACCCGGAGAAAGTTAGGGCCATACTTGACTGGAAGGCACCAGCCAGCGTAACGGACATACGAAGTTTCTTGGGAATGGCAGGATATTACCACCGATTTATTGAAGGATTCTCCACTCTAGCCAAGCCAATGACGCAGTTGCTCAAGAAGGACAAGAAGTTTGAATGGACAGAAGCCTGTGAAAAAAGTTTCCAAGAGTTAAAACGGAAATTAACCACAACACCGGTATTAATTGTGCCAGACATACACAAAAACTTTGAGGTGTATTGTGACGCATCCCGAAAAGGTCTCGGGTGCGTGTTGATGCAAGAAGGCAAGGTTGTCGTATACGCTTCACGACAACTCCGCAAGCATGAGGTAAATTATCCCACTCATGACTTAGAAATGGCAGCAGTCATTCATGCACTTAAGAAATGGAGGAATTTCTTACTTGGGAATCGATGTGAAATATACACAGACCATAAAAGTCTCAAATATATTTTCACACAGCCAGAACTAAACTTACGGCAACGACGCTGGTTGGAATTGGTAAAGGATTATGATGTCGGTATCCACTATCATCCAGGGAAAGCAAATGTAGTGGCCGATGCTCTTAGTCGAAACCCCAGCTCCGACGAAAACAGTCTGCAAACTTTGAGACCTGAATTCCAACAAGAATTTGCCAAACTCAACTTGTTAATGATCGCGGGAGGCACCATATCAAACTTGGAAATAAAGCCCGGCCTTGTGGAGAAAATTAAAGAAGCTCAGCCTGGTCACCCCAGCATTGAAGGAATTAAAAGAAAGGTGAGTATGGGCAAGGCCTCGGAATTTGTCATAGGCGATGATGGAATATTATGGTACGGGGACAGACTCTGCGTGCCAAACATAGAGGACCTCAGACAACAAATCCTAGCTGAAGCACACACCACTCCATATTCAATCCACCCTGGAGGAACCAAAATGTATAAGGATATTCAGGAAAAATTTTGGTGGCACGGTATGAAGAGGGACATAGCCACATTCGTTGCATGTTGCGATTCTTGTCAACGCATAAAAGTTGAGCATCAAAAACCAGCCGGACTACTGCAACCAAACAAAATACCTGAGTGGAAATGGGATGAAATAGGGATGGATTTTATTGTCGGACTACCTCGGTCACGACACGGGAATGATGCCATATGGGTCATCACTGATAGATTAACCAAGGTGGCACATTTCATTCCAGTGAAGACAACCTACAACACTCAGAAGCTTGCCAGGATTTATCTCTCCCGTATAGTTTGTCTGCATGGAGTCCTGAAGACTATAATATCTGACAGAGGCACTCAATTTGTCTCGAGATTCTGGGATCATTTACAACAGGCTCTGGGAACTCAATTGGCCTTCAGCACATCCTATTATCCCCAGACTGATGGACAGACTGAACGCGTAAACCAAATTTTAGAAGACATGCTGAGAGCATGTGTCCTCACCTATGGAACCAGTTGGGAAGAAAGCCTGCCATATGCCGAGTTCGCATACAACAACAGTTACCAGGCCAGCCTGCAAATGGCACCTTTTGAAGCCCTATACGGACGGAGATGTCGTACCCCGCTAAATTGGTCAGAGACCGGAGACAGCCGTATCTTCGGCCCAGACGTGCTCAAAGAAGCCGAGGAAAAAGTCAAGCTAATCAGGGACCGACTCAAGACCGCTCAAAGCCGACAGAAGAGTTATTACGATCAGAAACATCGTGGGGTCAATTTTGAACCCGGTGAATTTGTGTACCTACGAGTATCACCTATGAGGGGACTGCAACAGTTTAAGATTAAAGGAAAGTTAGCACCAAGATTCATTGGACCATTCTGCATAGTGGCACGAAGAGGCACTGTAGCCTACCAGCTAGACTTACCCGAAGACTTGTCCGACATTCACGACGTGTTCCACGTCTCTCAATTAAGGAAGTGCGTAAGCAAACCAGAGAAACAAGTATTCCATGAGAACATTGACGTGCAGCCAGACCTCACTTATCGGGAACGCCCAGTAAAAATATTAGAGGAGTCCGAAAGGAGAACCCAACAGAAGACCATCAAGTTTTTCAGAGTTCAGTGGAGCAACCACACCGAAAGCGAAGCAACTTGGGAAAGGGAGGACTTTCTTTGGACAGAACATCCATACTTATTTAAGGATCAGCTGGAATCTCGGGGACGAGATTTTTCCTAAGGGGGTAGGTGTTGTGACACTTCAAAATTTTTTTATTTGGTTTTCAGCAAAAACTTTGTGGTTTTTGAAAAGAGGCCATTTAAAATTTTCCAGAAAACCTTCCTCTTAAAAACTTCCTTTTCTTTGGCAAGGATTTTTTTTTTCAAACTATGGTGTTTGATCTTTTGAAACTTCTTCTCTGTTGGTTCCCTCTCAAGTTTATTTTGGGAGTTTAATCTTTTTTTCTTTTAAAAAGAAACTCTATGAAAATTTGGGATTTTTATATCTTGGAAACCACCCATGACTTTGTATTTTGCCCATGTGGTAAAACCCCTCCAAAACCTCCCCTCCTCCTTGTAATCAACCTAAGTTCTCTGTCCCAACTAATCCAAGCAAGTTTTTCTAATTTTCTTTCCCCTCAAATCTTTTCTGCAAATTATTTGGAGCGTGAGAGATTTTCAAAGCAAGTACCCTTTTGCATTTGAGTTTTGACCTCAAACCAACTCTCCTGGATGGTCCTTTGTACCCACAACCCAGAACCATCTTGATCCACTCCTCCTCTTTTCAAATTTTTCAAATTTCAGTCTCTGCAAGTTTGGACCAGATTTGCCAAATTTGGTGAAATTCATATCTACACTTCTTCTAAAATTCCACCAAAATTCAGGCAGCCTACTGGAGAAATGAGTAGCCACTCCACCAAGTTTCAGCTCAAGGAAAAACCCCTAGATGCCTAGATCATTCTGTCGAACACCTTGCATGCACTATTCTGTTCATCTTCAGTTAAGTTCAGAATTTTCAGTGTCGTTTTTCCTTCGTCAGACTCGGTCACGCGGCCACAGTGCGCCCTGGCGCGTTGCACGCAGCCTCTTCCCCTTGACCAGCACCCCGCACGCACGCTTGGCCGATTCCTGGCGTCGGTAGCGACGAGCCTCGCCGGCGTTGGAAGCTTCTGCGGTGGCTGCACCTTCTGTGGCGGCCAGCGAGGGCCCGAGCCCGCTCGCCATGCCACCCGGCGCCGCCCAATGCCCCCTGGCTCTCCACGTTCCCTGCCATGCCAACGCATGCCCGTGGCACCATCGCCGTGGCCCGACAAGCACGGAACGTACTCCTTGCCGCCGACGGGCCGCGCCACCCCTGTTCCATCGAGCTCGCCCTAAACACCCAAATCCCGGCTAGTTTAGCACCCAAACGGACCCAGTGAACCCCCACGACGGCGCTCGACCCCTAAACCTCCCCGACCAATGCCCTGCGCCGCCGTAAACTTCGCCGGAGAACCCCGTTCTCTGCCACCGCCTCGGACCGCCTATAAAAAGGGGCCCCGAGCTCGCCCTCGAGCACGCACCATCTCTACATCTCTCCAGCACCCCGCCAGGCCAACAGGGGGACCTCGAGGAGGTCTCCTCCCCCAGCTCCGGCCGCCGCGTTCCGCCTCGGCCTCCACCTCGATTCGCTCCGGTGAGGCCGTCTCCGGCGCCCAAACCCCGTCCGTTACCCCCTCTAGCTACCAGAAGACTAACCCCCTCCTCAATTTGGCCTTCGCAGCTCCATCCGACGAGGCCCTCGACCACCCGAACCACCGTCCGCCGGAGCAAGGCTCGCCGTCGACGTGGTACTCGCCGGCGACCACCACCACCACCAACCGACACGGAATGGCACCCTGAACACGGAGGTACTCTCCGATCCCCCTGCCTCGCCGTGGATCGCCGCCGGCGACCACCGCGGCTCTCGGGCACCGGCGAACTCTGCCGCCCCGTTTAAATATTCAAACCTGACGGGCGGGGCCCGCCTGTCAGCCTCTCTGTCCTGTCTAAGCGAAGCGTTTTCTGAAAACGTCTTCTGCCAAATACGTCTTCCCGCTGGGCCGGCGCATTCTTATTCGAGTCGTTTTCTGTTTTTGTAAGCTAGCCCCTGGGAACCTTCTGTTTCATTACAAATGAGTCCCTGGACAAAAACCTTTATAACTTTTTAACAGAAAAGTATTTTTGATTGATTCTTTTTCTGTCCTCTTTAAAATTTTGTCTAGTTTTTTATCAGATTTATTTGAAGAATATTTGGAATACTTTTTGTGCACCTCTTGGTATTTACGATAGCGCATATATTTTCTTTATACCGTAGATACCGAAGGAGGTGACGGAGCCGCGAACTTCACCGAGCTAGGCTCTGACTACTCCGAACCAGGCAAGCATGTTTGAACTTTTGCTATGATGATTGTTTTGGCATGTTTGCATTAAGTAGTTTATGGCATGTTGATGAACATACCGATGAATGTCCTGTTACCTGAGACGATGAGGCAAGTGAGTTTCGAAAATCCATGAGTGGATGGATGTGAGTATGCATGGCCATGTGTTGGCATGAGGATGGGTAAGATGGCAGCGTTGTAGCATGCCAGGCTTATGCCAGACATTGTGACTTCAATGTCAACTCGTATCATTCCAGTTCCTTCCATTCTTCCTTCCTTGTACTACCACATGTTTTACGCAAGGAATATGGCTTAGTAAGTCAGAAACCGCTTTCCTGGTACACACCAAAAAGGAGAGGCCATGATGATGGTTCCATGGCCCTGGATTAAAGCCAGTCATCCGGTCAGGGGGCATGGGTGTTTCCGGTTGGGACCAAGAGGGGGGCACCCCTTAGAGCGCGCGTATATAAATTTGATCCCATGCTATTCGAGATTGTGATCTCCCTGTCTCAAAAGTTTTTCTTGGACGATGTCTAGGGTGATTCCTAGCATCGAGAGGTAGGATGGGTGTGTACTGGTTAGCTATGTTTTCTTACGAAATACCGTAAACGGAACTAGTCCTTCGTGACTATGGAAATCCGTTGGCTGTGGGAAAATTTTTGTACAAACTCTGCAGAGTCATATATTCCTTCGAATCATCTATTCCATGTCCAAGTTCGATATTAACTTATCTTGACCAAATGTTAGTTTTGATGACAGAGACTCCGGTGAACCGCATGAGTGCTAAGTCCGGTTAAATGATTATTCCTGTGGATGGACTAACCCGTTTATTCTCATGAATTGAATATTTATTATGAGCATTATTTCCTTGTGAATAAAAGCCCTTTATGTGGTGTCGCTAAGACGCCCGACTGTGGTATTTCTTTTAAAGCCCTTTCTGTGATGTCGCCCCGACGTCCGACTGTGGCATTTCTTTTAAAGCCCTTTATGTGGTGTCGCTAAGACACCCGACTATGGTATTTCTTTTAAAGCCCTTTGTGTAATGTCGCCCCGACGTCCGACTGTGGCATTTCTTTTAAAGCCCTTTATGTGGTGTCGCTAAGACGCCCGACTGTGGTATTTCTTTTAAAGCCCTTTTTGTGATGTCGCCCCGACGTCCGACTGTGGCATTTCTTTTAAAGCCCTTTATGTGGTGTCGCTAAGACGCCCGACTGTGGCATCATTTCCTTATATTTATTTGTTCACCTTTCGAGGCGTCGCTTCAGACACCCGATCGGTCTTCATTTATGTTTTGTGGGATTTCAGGCGGACTACCGCCGTTTCCCTTTTACTTACCTCGTTATGCTAATTTTTGAATGTACATTGGTGAATTAATCATGACGCATTCATGCATGCATTTGTTATATCTTACGTCCGAACTGTCTTGCGAGTACTTTCAAAGTACTCACTGGCTTGTTGATTTGGCCAGATGCTGACGAAGGCGATCTCATGGATGAAGAATTTGATAGTGAGTCCGACGCCTAGAGGAGTCCCAGTCAGTCTCGTACGACCCTGGATTTGGTCACTGTATTATATCCGCTTCCGCTACCAAATAAATTCATTGAGCCTCACCTCGACGCTCGATGAGATGACAGTTTTAGAGACTTGTATCTCTCTCCCCGCTGTGTTTCTCCACCACCGCCCTATCCTCGAGTCAGTAGTATGCCTCCACACCACTGTGTCATGTCCGCCATTATGTATATTTATTGGCGTGCTTGTAATAATTTGGTTGAGCAACCGTAGTTCGACCCTGTAATATATTTTATGCTACTAGCTTATTGTATCAAGAATTTGTCTACCAATGAGGAGGATTTCTCTCATACTGGACTCAAAAGATTGGTTTCTCAATAAATATTTTTATTGGAAAACCGGTCGTGACACTAGTATCGAGGACCGAGGTGCTGGTTACGTACAACGAACACATATTAACATATGACTACAGTAAAAACACCCGCCCGACGCGCGAAGCATGTGAAGCTAGTACAAATAGTGTACTACTATTGTTGATTGGCCTCATCCGATAACCTGTTGCAATGCACGTACAATTATGTATTCGTAAAATATTTTTTTGCCTCGTCGCACCACTCACTTAGAGAAGCGACTCGAAAGCCATTCATACATTTAGTAAGTTTATCACAAGCATATCATTTTATTACATACAACAGGTCATCAACCCACATCGACAACGAGGATACATTGTAAATACTAAAGTTTTCACCACACAACAAATAACAAGCAATGAAATGAACTTCAACTCAACCATTCCTCGGCGTTGGAAACACTTGCTTTGAACCACAAGTGATTCTCTGGGACGGGCCATGTATTGTCGCTCTCGAGACCAACATAGGACTGATCATCCAGGCTGAAGCGGCCTACTATATCAGTACCAAGGTAGGGAACCACCCAAATGTCTGAGCTATAGACACAGTTGCTTCTCATAAATGGTACTAGTAACGTTGTGTCAACAATAGTTGGATCACCTTTCACCATCATCGGTAGTCTTGTCCAAGGAAGAGCGAGTTTTCTCCAAGACTATCAATTCTGTACCAGGGAGAAGGTGTTGGCGCTAGCACACTAGTATCCATCCTGAATACCATGCAACGGGTGTTGGAATAGGTCCGGAGAGTGCGACCATGGGAGACAACACGTGCTCCCTCAGTAGTAACAAACTCAGTGCGCTGTATACACACAAGAATAGGTGATCCATCGGAATTAGTTGCCAGGCGCCACTGAGTATATACGTTCTGCTCGTCCTCATGCTCGTGATTATCACCATCGTCATCTCCCCCTTGGTTATAATTTTTTTCAAGTATAGGTGGTGGAATGTTCACAGGACCTTGGAAACACAAGAAGAAGGTTAATTAGTAAAGGGAAACTTACTAACCCGCATGCATGTGGATGAAACAATTATAATTATGGTAGAAGACAAACATATGGAAAGTATAAGGATTCCATGCAAAAATAGTGCCACGAGTGGTGGCAGCAAACACAAGGCCCTCGTATTGAATTGCATCACAGTACTCATCCGTGTACAGAAACTGATTTTTGAGCAATATCCATCCAGTCAAACCATGAAGGACGGCAACAAGCTTGTCAAAGATAGCAACAACTAAATAGTTGTTGTAATTCCAAGAGCGGTTGGGAACTCGAAAAATTGCTATCTTCCATAGAATACAGTCACCATGATCGTATTTGAACATGCGTACAATACTGGTGTGCTCAACCTCTGGGCAGTATGCTTAGTTTTTTGGAAGTGGAACTCGGTCACGAGTGTACACATTCACAAGTTCCCACTCGCAGTTGGACCCAATGTAAACAACCCAATCTCCATTTGCGCCTGCCCAAGCCTTACCCTCAAGCGGTGGCATCTTAACATCATACGTATCATTATCAAGCGGCATCAACTTACACAGGGCGAGGCCTCCGTCGTCCCGGCGCCAGTCATCAGGGTCATGATGAAGAAGAAAGGGGAGATCAAACCGCTCCTTGACTCTTGGGTTCCTTGTAATGATGTTATTAGTTGAGTCGAGAATGGGCTTGAACGAACCTGCCATGCTAGCCGAGGTGATGACGTTGCACGGATCAATGAGTTCCTCCACCACGTCATCTTTCAGATTGGAGTAAGAATAACAGGGTCGTTTCCAGCCTGTTCCCTCCATGGAGAAGACGATCGAACAATGGCAGAAGAAAGGGTGAAGGGCTGAAGGAAAATGGAGGAGGGAGAGGAAGAGCGTGCGACAACAGTTCCAAATCGAGAGGGAAAGGCGAAGAGTCGGTTGACGGTTGCCAGTTTGCCACGGTTCACGAAGAGGCGCCCCGGCCTACACGTCCATTCGGAAAAACTACTACTCGCCGTCGTCTCACTGATATTGTCGGGGGTTGGGTGTGACATATGCCAAAGGATGGCTTATCATGGTGGGGGCGAGTAGAACGTCGCCGGTGCCTGGAAACGAGATGAGGCGAAGGCATGCACGCCGGCGAATCTTACCCAGCTTCAGGGCTCTCCGTGGAGATAACACCCCTACTGCTGCTCTGCGGGGTCTCCGCATGATCACTATGGCAAAGTGAGTACAAGGTTGCTCCTTGAGCTGTTTCCTGGTGGTAGGAGAAGGCAAGGCTAGCTCCCTCCTTCCTATATGGTCTGGTCTAGTGATAAAGAAGCAATCCCCCTTGCATGGGTGCCCCGGGGGGCTTATATAGGCCCGTCCCCCAGGGATACAATGGTAATCCGGCTGGGTGCGGGTCCCAGTCATCTGTCCAGGCCGCCGTCTTCTCCACCGACTGCTGGGGCCCGCCGACAGGCCTGGTACTGTAGCCGTGCTTCTAATGATGCTGGCTTCGTCATGGGGTCGTGGCAACAGTGCCGCCGCCTGACGGACGATCACTGTTGCCATTCCTCGTCTTGTCTGGTTAATGGCTTGTGGGGCCCGTGGGAGGGGCTGGCCGACTCCCCGTGGCCGACTCCCAACGGGTCCGTCTTGTGGCACTCTTGCCGTCTTATGTACCCCCACTGACGGGTGGGACCCACCGTCTCTGGGCCATACAGGCAGACCGTCGTGGGCACAGTGCGCCGCCCACGGGGGCTGAGGTCAGGGCAGGCATGGCAACAGTGCCGCGCCGGATGGAGATCTCCATCGATATGGCACACTATAGCCATGCCGGCCCTTCGTAAGCGGGAGGGGGATGGGCCACGCGGTGACCGTACCCCGTCCCGTCCATCGTGGCGAAGGCAGGAGGTGGTCGGAGTCGCGGGCCGACTCCCCATAGCCGGCTTCTCTGGAAGTCGCCAATAGGAGTCGGCTTATCTCTAAGTCGTCCCTGGGACTCAGCCATGAGGGACAGTCGGCAGCGTTGCCACCGACTCCCAGAAGGCGGCTCCTTATCGCGGGGTCTTGAGGGGCGCAGTCCGCCCTGATGTTTTGAAAGGTTCAGGGGCGCGGGTTAGCCTACCCGTGGCCCATTACTCCGACAGTAGTCCCCGAAGCTGGTGAGGCGCCGAGGGTGACATGTCGAGGAGTCTCAACAGTTTCATCCTTCTGATGGTGCAATCTGGACCTTGCTCGCCGTCTCCCTCCAGGACGACTAGCTGGAGCCGTACTCGTAGAAGGCCGTCTTGCCCCTTAAAGAGTTTGAAGGTCGTAGCGGGATCCAGGCAGCGTGCCTGATAAGCTTCCGGACAGCCGCCCGTTGCAGATTCATCGCGTGGCGCCACGTGGCAAGGTCAGTCTGCCCACCCACGCGCGCGACAGGACAGGGCCTCAGGCGGGGCCCGCCACTACCTTGCCTCGGCACGCGAACGGATCTGTTGCGGCCGTGCGGACGGTTGGGATTCCCACGTCGTAACTGCGCGCAGTTACTTCGTGTGGTAAATCATGGGGGGCATGGGGTCCTGTGCATAGTTAATCCCAGGTCCGCCCACGAGCCTATAAGTAGGCGGGAAGAGGGGGGCAGCGGAGCACGCGCGCCCATTTCCCCTACTCCCGTTGCTTCCTCTTGCTTCTTCTTCCTCTCGCTGCTACCACGCCGAACCATGCTACGCCCGCAGCGATGAGCTCTTCCTCCGCCGCCGCACCTCCTGCCGTGCACTCCGGCGTGTGATACGGCTCCGAGGTGGACGACGACCACATTGAGTTCCTCCGCAAGACGCGTCGCCTCCCCGGCGTGGACCTAGTGCGAGCCCGCGCCGCGCCGGAGAGGGAAGTGTCACCGGCGCCGGAGGAGGGGGAGCGGGTCGTATTCCGCTCGCACCTCATGCGCGGCCTAGGGCTGCCGGCGAGCAGTTTCTTTCGCTCCTTCTTGGAGTTTCACGGCCTCCAGCCGCACCACCTTACCCCGAACACGGTGGTGCTGCTGGCTGCCTTCGCCACCTTGTGCGAAGGCTTCCTCGGCGTTCTCCCCACCATCGAGCTGTGGGGGGAGTTCTTTCAGTCCAAGCTCGACACGCACGTCGCCGGCGTGCCGGCCTAGTGTGGTGCCTTCATCGCGATGCGGAGATTGGTGGCCGACAACCCCTTTCCCACCATCCCGCTGATTAAGTTGGTGAAGATGTGGCAGCGGGCTTATTTTTATGTGAAGAACGTCGCCCGAGACGGCGACTGGGTCAACCTGCCGCCTTACGAAGCCGGCGCACCAGCTGGGAGGCTCCCCAGCTGGTCCCACCGGGTCAAGACGCTGACTCCTGCTGGCACCGCCGCTCTTGCGCGACTCCGAGTGCTGACGCAGTCGGAGGGTCTGACCGGGGCCGACCTGCTGGCCGCCTTCGTGGCGTGCCGAGTCCTCCCGCTCCAAGGCCGGCCTCATTTGATCTGTCAGATGAGCGGCCACCGGGACCCGAGTCAGATGTGCTCCAAGGACATGCCCCATGCGGAGGTGGCGGACACGATGAATTACATCGCGAACTGCAGTCTCACGGCGGATTGGCGGTTCGGCAAGGAGCCGTACTCATGCGCCAACCCCCCGCCTGTTGTAAGTCGTCTCTCTTCTTCTTCTGTCTTCTTTTGCAGCTGAATTCGACTTTTGATCTTTTTGATTTTCCTCGAGTCAGAACCCCCTCATCCAGCCTTCAGCCGGCATCGCGGGCCCGACCCGTCAGTTCGTCCCCGACCGAGCGAAGAGCGACATCGACGACCCTGACTTGGGGGCCGCGGCGTTGGAGGCCGACGCCGAAGGAGGAGGAGGAGGGAGAGGAGGAGGCTTCAGGCCCTCGGCCACCTTTGCCGACTGGCCTGATGACGACGCTGAGGGGGACGTCGCCCCGCCCCGTTCCTCCGCCGGGTTGGATGGTCAAGGCGGCGTGAAGAGGCGCTGGGCCGGGCCGAGCTTGCTTGGCGGCCGATCGAAGAAGTTCAAGGGGGCGGCCGCCGCGACCAAGCGGGAGGAGGTGATCGCGAAGGCCAACCGCTTCCGTAAGGAAGTGAAGAAGCCGCCACTGGTCTCCGCGTAAGTGCTTCCGCCTTTTGTCTTGTTTTCTACTAGTGAATCTTGTCCAAATCTTTTACATGCCTTCGTCGCTTCAGGGCTCCTCTTACCTTCGAGAGGGTCGCCGCCGCCTCCGTCATGGGGTCGGCAGAGACGTCCGCCACTACTCGGTGGATTGACCCCGCCGTCGACCTCCGGGAGGCGACGGAGCTGAACGCGCGGGAGAAGCGCGACGAGGACGAAGCTGCCCGTCTGGAGAAGGCGGAGGCGGAGAAGGCGGCGACCTCCGCCCAGAGGAAGCTGGATGAGGCCGAAGCCGCCGTCGCGGCAAGGCGGCGAGGTGAGGAGGCCGCGCATTGCCAATCGGCGTTGCTCGTCATCCCGCTGAGCTCCGTGCTGCCGCCTCCGGAGTTCACGGGGCAGACTGGGGAAGCCGGTGGCGAGAACCCCATCATGGAGAGGGAAAGCGGCGAGGCCTCCTTGTGGGACACGGTCGTGCCGCCACCGCCGCCTCCGCGCCGTCTGGGAGCGTGCAAGGTAAACAGCCGGCGGGCCCACCGGTGCCGCCGACTGAGGACGAGTCTGTGGCGAAGCTGCTCCTTCAAGTCGCCTCGCCAGCGCGCCGCCGCCTTGAGAAGGCGATTTCGGCGCCACGCCCCCTGGAGACCGGCGCCGCCAGCTCGACCATCCCAGACACCGAGGCAACGAGTGCCGCGCCCGTTGGGTGGGTGCGAGGAGGCAGCACGGGCCCGCTGAACCAGGCGCTTCTGGATATTCATGTGAAACTGCGAGCCGAGGGCGACGCCATCCAGACCTGCACCAAGGTGCATCTGGCGTCGCGAGCAGCCGTCCGGGTAGGCTTTCATTTTTGACTTTGTTTTTCCTTGTTCTTCTCTATGGAGGCGCGCCAGCGCAACCACTGGGTGTAGTCCTCGAGTTTCAGGCCGGCTGCTGAGCAGGCGGCCCGGAACTTCATCTGGCGAGTTCCAATACTTATCTTTGTCAAAAAATTCTTGTCACAGGAGTATCACAATCTCCGCGTCACTTCCTTCAACCGCAATGTCGAGGAGCTGGGCAGACGGACTGCCGACTTGTCGGAGAGCCGGAGTGAGTCCTCCTTCTTCTTCGCGGGGGCGCGCTGGCGCACCCGCGGGCTGTAGTCCCCGAGATTCGGGCCGACTGTTGAGCAATCGGGCCGGATCTTCCCGGCGACCTTCTCTATTGACGACTTGACGTCTTTTCTTTTTTATTCTTCAGAGGCCAACTCCACTCTTCAGCAGCAGCTGGGCGAAGCCAACACCGCCTTGCGCGCCACGGGGGAGGAGTGCAGCAAACTCGCCACGGAGCGTGACCTGCTGGCTGCGTAGCTCGCGGAGCAAAGGGAGCTACTCTAGAAGGCGCAGGACGAGGCAGAGAAGAGAGAGACTGCTCTCCTGGCCGAGTTCGAAAGCGAGCGCTCCTCCTGGACCGACAAGGAGGCACAGATGACCTCCGGCTTTCATGAGATTGAGGACATCGTCGACGGTGAGTTTCTTTACTTCCTTTCTTTCTTTGAGCCTCCGACTATGGGTCGGGCTGACTCCTGATTTTTTGACTTGCTTCTTTTCTGTCTTGGCGGACTTCTTCCCTGGCCACTCGCAGGCGGCCACTCAAGCCATCGAGGTTGTTCGCGAGGCGCAGAGGGCAGATGGTGCGGAGATTGCCGCCAACGCCCCCCGGACCCTCGATGAGCAGCTTCTGAGCATCGAGGCTCGTCTGCGGCTGGCCCATCGGATGCTGCGCCAGCTTCAACGTGCCGGCGCCCAGGCGATTGCTGCCCTATGGCCAGACATGCCGGTTCTGCACACTCCTAGTCGGACTGCCAACTGGCTGGAGGTCGCGGCTGGTCGTCTTGAGGCTTGGAAGGGTTCCTCGGCCCGGGCTGGAGCGCGCCGGGCCTTCGTATTCGTCAAGGCGTGGTATCCAGGGCTGGACCTGGACCGGCTGGCCGCGTTCCGGTCAGAGGCCCAGGCGGAGCTAGTAGCTGTGGAAGACGCCCTCGTCGCGCGTGCTGCGGCGATCGCCGACTATGCAGACACCAGCGTCTTTGTCCTTGATCGGGCTGAAGACGGCAGGGAGGCGCCGCCGGAGTGGTTCTGGATGAACCCGGATTATGACAAGGACTCAACAGAGGTGATCGGTTCTAGCATCGAGGAGGAAGGCGAGGTGGAGGATGGAGGTGAGACGGAGGCGCCAGAAGACGGAGTGGGCGACCAGCCTCAGCTCGACCGCGCCTCCAGCAACGAGCCGCGCCCGACCGAGCCGGCTGTCACCGGAGACGATCAAGCCAAGACCGTCCAGCCGGCCGCCCCGGCGCCTGACACCACCGTCTCTTCGGACCCTCTAAACCCGCCTGCCGCTACCTAGGATGCCGTCTTGCCTTCATTTTATCTGCTTTAGTAGTCTTTGAAGAACTTGTTAATTCGAACAATTCCACCCGCGGGGTGTATTTTGAACTTCTGCTTGAAGATTCGGCCAAGGGCCTATGTTATGTAAATATTTATCCAAGTTCTATCTTTCCTTGCTCATTGCTCTCTTGGCTTTTTCCTTTGCCACATTCCCTTAGTCGCCGCCTTACCAGTCGGACAGCCGCTCTGCGGACCGCCTTTGGATCAAATGCTTGGCTACTTTGGGAAGGCAAGTACTTGGCCATTTTTAGAGTCTTTTAACAAGTTGGATAGAAAGCGGCAAGCCGACTGCTCAAGAGTTGGCTTTGCTAAGAGAGGCTGGAAGCCGGCTTAGGCTATGCTTATGCTTTGAGTCCTTAGCCATTTTTCATGTGGGCACCCATTCTTCCTTACTCCTGCCTACCGAACAGTCGCTCTGCAAGCTGTGGCTTCTGACAGGAGACAGCTTAGGCACCACACACTATTTGTCCGACTGCAGGAAGCATTCCATAGCGCGAGGCGGCGAGTCCCCGGGCCGACTAGTCGAGCCCAGTGCCAAGCGGCATAACAAAGAGTAGCATACTTGAAGGCATAATTCTTATCATACAGATAACAAAAAGGGCAGTCCCCGAGCTCGTCTCGGGGGCCCCGATGTCTTGGTACTTTAATACAAAGGGTAGCGTGATACATACTGCATCAACTGTAAAATCTTCGGAGAAGATTTGCATTCCATGGGCGTTCCGTCTCTTTGCCGGAGTCGTCCCTCTTGCGTGCTCGGGGCTTCTGAGCGTCGATCAGGTAGTAGGAGTCGTTGCCCAGCACTTTGCTGATAATGAAGGGGCCTTCCCAAGGTGCCGACAGCTTGTGCTGGCCGGCTATTCGCTGGATCAGTTGGAGCACAAGGTTGCCCTCTTGGAAAGATCTCGGCCTGACCTTCCTGTTGTAGTATCGGCGCAGGCTCTGCTGGTAGATGCTGGACCGGCTGAGTGCCAATAGCCGGCCCTCTTCCAGTAGATTGACACCGTCTTGACGTGCTTCTTTCGCTTCCTCCTCTGTGTACATGGTGACTCACGGGGAGTCGAACTCTATGTCCGTCGGGATGACGACTTCAGCGCCGTAGACGAGGAAGAAAGGTGTGAAGCCGGTTGACTTGTTTGGAGTCGTGCACAGACTCCAGAGGACGGCTGGCAACTCATCAAGCCAATAGCCGGCCGAACACTCTAGTGGTTCGACCAGCCGAGGCTTGATGCCGGACAGGATGAGGCCATTTGCTCACTCTACCTGGCCGTTTGACTGCGGATGGGCAACGGACGCTAAGTCCAGTCGGATGCCCTGTGTCGCGCAGAAACGGGCCAATGCACCTTTGGCAAAATTTGTGCCGTTGTCGGTGATGATGCTGTGTGGTATGCCATACCAAGTCGTGATGTCGGCGATGAAAGTCACTGTAGTCGAACCATTCAACTTCTTGATGGGCTTTACTTCTATCCACTTGGTGAACTTGTCCACTGCGACAAGTAAGTGAGTTAGGCCGCCTCGTGCTGTTTTGAATGGTCCCACCATGTCCAGGCCCCCAACCGCAAAGGGCCAGGCAATGGGCATAGTCTTGAGTGCGGAAGCCGGCTGATGTGGCTTTGAGCGGAACTTCTGGCACCCTTTGCACTTTTGGACCAATTCCTTGGCCTCTTCTAGGGCGGTTGGCCAGAAGAAACCGTGTCGGAAGGCTTTGGCGACAAGTGCTCTTGAAGCCACATGGTGGCCGCACTCGCCTTGATGGATGTCTTTGAGAATTGCTTGGCCTTGCTCTGGCTCAACGCAACGCTGGTAGACACCAGTGACGCTGCGCCTAACCAACTCTCTGTTGACTATGGTGTAAGCTACCGCTCGGCGTTGTACTTGCCGAGCCAGGATTTCATCAGTTGGCAGCTCTTTGCTCACTAGGAACTTGAGGATGGGCTGGGCCCATGAGGGGGCTGCTATTTCTTCAACTGTCAGTACTGCGACTTGGACGAGGGCGGCTGGGCTGGGAGGCGGCAGGCTGGAGTCCGCGGCCGCTTGCTGGATTGATGAAGTCCCCGGGCCAAGTTCTGGAGTCTTTGGACTGGGCGCCGCAGTCCCCGGGCTGGGTTCTGAAGTCCCCGGGCCGGCTTTGACTGCGGCGTTCTTGGAGCCATTTGCAAGAATTCTCATGCCGCCTACTGGGGCTCTTGAGTCGGATCCGACTTCTTCGGGGGGAGCCGGCACAAAGATGGAGTCTGATTCTGGTGAAGGCTTGACAGACGGCTTGAGGAGGCGCCGAAGGGCGACGCCAGATGGTATTGCTTGGCGGGTGGAGCCGATTCATGCAAGGGCATCTGCTTGGTTGTTGTTATTTCTTGGTACGTGAAGGAACTCGCACCCCTCAAAATATCAGCTGAGTTGCTGTACAAGGAAGTGGTAGCTTTCCATGTTCGCATCCTTGGCGTCCCAATTGTCAGATGACTGCTGGACCACCAGGTCGGAGTCGCCATAACACAGGATCCGGCGAATGCCAAGTTCTTTGGCTAGCCGGAGCCCGTGAATGAGCGCCTCGTATTCAGTGACGTTATTGGAGGCGGCGAAATGGATCTGTAGCGCATATCTGAGCTTGTCGCCTTTGGGGGAAGTGAGGACAATGCCGGTTCCCAAGCCGGTGCGCATCTTGGAGCCGTCGAAATGCATCCGCCAATGTGTGGAGTTGGGCGCTGGCGGCAGGTACTGGGTCTCGTCCCAGTCGACGAGGAAGTCGGCCAGTGCTTGCGACTTGATTGTGGTGCGGGGCTGGTAGTAGATGGTGTAGGGAGCCAGCTCAATGGCCCATTTGGACACTCGGCCAGAAGCATCTCGGCTTCCGATGATCTCGGCTAGTGGGGCTGTGCAAACCACAGTGATTGGATGCTCCTGAAAGTAAGGCTTCAGCTTCTTGGCGGCAAAGTGCACGCCGTAGCACATCTTCTGGTAGTGGGGGTAGTTCTACTTGGAGGTCGACAGTACTTCGCTCAAGTAATATACCGGTCTCTGGACAGGTAGCGCCTTGCCTTCCTCCTTGCGTTCAACTACAATGACTGTGCTGACTGCCCGACTGTTGGCGGCAATGTACAAGAGCATGGGCTCTTTGGGAGTCGGTGCCGCCAGCACAGGGGGAGTAGTCAACATTTTCTTCAATTGGAGAAAGGCTTCGTCCGCCTTGGGGTTCCACTCAAAAAAGGTCGTCTTCTTCATGAGCTGGTATAAAGGGAGAGCCTTCTCGCCCAGCCGACTGATGAATCGGCTGATGGACGCCAAGCAGCCGGTGAACTTTTGCACATCTAGCAGTCGGCTGGGTACCTCAATCCTCTCGATGGCCTTGATCTTTACAGGGTTGCACTCTATGCCGCGCTCAGAGACCAGGAAGCCAAGGAGCTGGCCGGCTGGTACTCCGAAGACGCACTTCTCAGGGTTGAGCTTGATCTGGAATCGGCGCCGGTTCTCAAAGGTTTCCTTGAGGTCTTCCAGCAATGTTCCACACTTTTCTGTCTTCACCACCACATCGTCCACGTAGACGTGGGCGTTTTTGCCGAGTTTCTTGAGGAGGCACTTCTGCATGCAACACTGAAAGGTGGCGCCGGCATTCCTCAAGCCGAACATCATAGTCAGGTAGCAGAAGGCTCCAAACGGCGTGATGAAGGCGGTCTTCAGTCTGTCAGCCGGGTTCAGCTTGATCTGGTGATATCCTGAATATGCATCTAAGAAGCTCAACTGCTCGCATCCGGCTGTGGAGTCTATCACCTGATCAATTCTCGGCAGAGCGAATGGGTCCTTGGGGCAAGCCTTGTTGAGGCTCGTGTAGTCAATACACATCCGCCACTGCTTGTTCTTCTTCAGCACCAGGACCGTGTTTGCTAACCACTCTGGGAAAAATACTTCCATAATGAAGCCGGCTGCCAGGAGCCGGGCTATCTCTTCTCCAACAACTCTTCTCTTCTCTTCTGGCAGGCGGCGCAAGGGCTGCCTGATGGGCTTCACATCAGATCGGACATGTAACTTGTGCTCGGCGAATTCCGTCGGTACACCTGGCATGTCTTTAGGGGACCATGCGAAGATGTCTCGATTCTAACGGAGGAAATCGACGAGCTCGCCTTCCTATTTGCCGTCAAGGTTTGCACCTATGACAGCGTACCTCTCTGGGTGCTCCGGGTCCAAGGGTATCTTCTTCTTTTCTTTGGCCGGCTTGAACGAACCTTCAGCTTCTGACTCCTTGGGGTTGGGCGACATCTCGGGCTGGTTGTCGGCCATTGCCACAACCCGGTCAAGAAGCCGCCTCTCGGCTGCGATCACCAGGGACTCGGCTAGCCGACTGCTTTCGGCCGCGCAAGCGGACGACTTTCTGTAGTCGCCGGCTATGGTCAGAATCCCCTTGGAACTTGGCATCTTCATCTTGAGGTAGGCGTAGTGGGGGACCGCCATGAACTTGGCCAAAGCAGGTCGGCCAAGCATCGCATGGTACGGGATTTCGAGGTCCACCACTTCAAACCAGACTGGCTCTCGGCGGAAATGATCTTTGTCTCCAAAGAGGACGTCTATCAGGATCTTGCCGATTGGTGAGCAGGAAAGGCCAGGAACAATGCCGTGGAACACAGTCCGGCTGCTCTGAAGTTGTCTTTGCTTGATTCCTAACTTCTCCATGGTATCCTTGTACAGGATGTTGATGCTACTGCCTCCGTCTATCAGCACTCGCGAGAAGCAAGCGGCCCGCCTATCTGTGGCAAAGGTGGCACCTAAGACCAGGGCGTAGGAGCCCGGACTCGGCATCACCTCTGGGTGATCAGCTCTGCTCCAACTGATAGGCTTCTCGGACCAGTGCATGAACTCTGGAGTACTTGATGCTACTGCATTCACCTCTTGCTGCTGCTGCCGCCTGCTGCGTCGATCGTCAGCCACACTGGTGAACACCACGTAGGCTCCGTGCTCTTCTGGGTACTCGTCTTGTACTGCGCCGACTGGCCTGACAGCCGGCTACTGGGGCGGCGGTGGAGGCGGTGGCCCAGCAGGCGGGGGAGGTAGGAGGCCATCTCCCTTGACGATTCAGGTGAGCTAGTGGCATTTCCGGGTGGTGTGGTTCGACGGCTTCGTGCCGCTGTGGAACTTGCAGGGGCCATCTAGAGTCTGCTCGTAGAAGAAAGCCGGCTGCCAAGCCGGCCTGCCGCCCTTCTGCTTCTTTGGATCCGGCTGTCCCTCAGGCTGCTCTTCTTCGATCGTGGCCACCTGCCGACTGCTGGAAGCCGGTTGAGGGGCTTTGCGCTTGTGATCGTTTTTATACGGGCGCCGGCTTGATTCTCCAGCTGGCATCTTGGGAGCCGGCGTCAGCACTTTTCCGGAGGCGTCTACCCGGAGCTCGGTCTTCATTGAGGAGTCGGCCATAGCATACTTGTCCGCGATGACCAGTAGCTCATCAAGGGTTACCGGCTCGTCGCAGAGGAGTCGGTGCTTGAGGAGAGTGCCTTCGCGGCACCCGGCGGTGAAGTACTCTATGGCCTGGACCTCATGCACTCCTTCACAGGAGTTGCGGAGCTCGGCCCAACGCGTGAGGTAGTCGCTGGTCGATTCACTGTGCCCTTGTATGCACAAGGAGAGCTGTCGGGGCTTGGGAGCCCACTTGTATGTGCTGGTGAAGTTGCGTATGAAGGCTTCGGTGAAGTCTAGCCAGCTGTTAATGCTGTAAGGCTTGAGGCTGTTGAGCCAGGTGCACGCCGTGCCTTGGAGCATCAGGGGGACATATTTCACGGCAACGCGTCGATTGCCATTCGCTATGCGAACGGCGGTGGAGTAGTCGATCAACCAGTCTTCCGGCTTCACGGAGCCGTTGTACTTGGGCGTGTCTCTTGGGAGAGAGAACCCTTTGGGAAAGGGCTCGTCGCGGATGCGGGGGCCGAAACACGGCGGGCCGACATCATCTTCTTCTTCCAGGGCCAGGGATCGCGCTAGGCGGTCGATCCGATGGCGGGCATCATTCTCGCCGACTCCTTCATGGCGACCAAGTCGGCCGCTGAGAGTCGGATGCTCGACAGGCGGTGGGGTAGGATATCTTTCCCCGCGAGGTGGAGGAGGCGGCAGGTCGCCTGGTCGCTCCACTCCTCGGGGGCGGCCTTCTGCGTCGCGCTCGATGGTAATACGAGTCCGGCTGCGGCTAGCAGCCGGCTCCTTCTCTTGTCTTGTACGGGCGCCACCCGCAGTCGGCATATGCGACGTCATGCCGTGCTCTCGGCGAGGGGGGCTTCCAGCTCGGACGTCGACTTCATGCCAGGTTGCGGCCGCATCGATCAGCTGCTGGATGCGTCTGGTCATGTAGGGGAGCTCGTCGGCCCCCAATCTGTTTAGCTCATCAACGATCGACTGGGTGGCGCGTAGGTTCTCGAGGGGCGTGGCGTAGACCGGGCGGTCCGCTCCCAGCATGCTGGCGATGGCCGCGCCACGTTTCTTGATGACGCCGACTCGGCTTGGCCCTTCTGGAGGCGGCGTGCCCAAGGCGGCGCGGTCGACTTCGCGCTGGTGGGCCTCCATGACGCGTCTCATGGTGGCAATCTTCTGGCCCTCCGCAAGGAGGGCAAGGTGGCGTGCCTCCAGCGCCTCGGCGTCAGCGCCTGCTGGGATGGGGGCGGACAGATCGTGCAAAGTGGCCTGTAGGGCGTCGCGGGCGTTCTCGTCGGAGGCGGCGCTGTGGCTGATGACGAACACCTCGGTGATGGTGCTGCCGCCACTGTCGGCTCGTGGGAGAGGATCGTCGAAGACGATCACGTCGGAGGGGAAGGCGTCGAGCGACACTGTGTCGGAATCGACAAGCATCGGGTCGGTGGAGCCGACCGACTCCAAGTCCGCGGTAGGCTCGCCGGAGACGTGGAGTTGGTCAAGGAGGTAGACGAGGCGGCTCTTAGGGCAGCCTGTGCCCGCATCGGATGCGGGCTCGTCGGAGATGCGAGCCTCGCCTAGAAGATCGGCAAGGCAGCTCGCTGCGCAGGCGTCGTCGACGCTTTGGAGCGCATCGGGGCAAGCGCCATCGGGCGTGCCGGGCTGGCTACGCTCGTTGGGGTGGAAGAGGGTTCCCGTCCAGAGCGGGTCTCCGGATGATGGTGCACCAAGCCCCACGGTGGGCGCAAAATGTCGGGGGTTGGGTGCGACATATGCCAAAGGATGGCTTATCATGGTGGGGGCGAGTAGAACGTCGCCGGTGCCTAGAAACGGGATGAGGCGCAGGCATGCACGCCGGCGAATCTTACCCAGCTTCATGGCTCTCCGTGGAGATAACACCCCTACTGTGCTCTGCGGGGTCTCCGCATGATCACTATGGCAAAGTGAGTACAAGGTTGCTCCTTGAGCTGTTTCCTGGAGGTAGGAGAAGGCAAGGCTAGCTCCCTCCTTCCTATATGGTCTGGTCTAGTGCTAAAGAAGCGACCCCCCTTGCATGGGTGCCCCGGGGGGCTTATATAGGCCCGTCCTCCAGGGATACAATGGTAATCCGGCTGGGTGCGGGTCCCAGCCGTCTGTTTCTCAGGCCGCCGTCTTCTCCGCCGACTGCTGGGGCCCATCGACTGGCCTGGTACTGTAGCCGTGCTTCTAATGACGCTGGCTTGGTCATGGGGTCGTGGCAACAGTGCCGCCGCCTGATAGACGATCACTGTTGCCATTCCCCGTCTTGTCTGGTTAATGGCGTGTGGGGCCCGTGGGAGGGGCTGGCCGACTCCCGGGGGCCCACTCCCAACGGGTCCGTCTTGTGGCGCTCTTGCCGTCTTTTGTACCCCCACTGACGGGTGGGACCTGCCGTCTCTGGGCCGTACATGCAGGCCGTCATGGGAACAGTGCGCCGCCCATGGGGCTGAGGTCAGGGCAGGCATGGCAACAGTGCCGCGCTGGATGGAGATCTCCATCGATACGGCGCACTGTAGCCATGTCGGCCCTTCGTAAGCGGGAGGGGGATGGGCCATGCGGTGACCGTACCCTGTCCCGTCCATCGTGGCGAAGGCAGGAGGTGGTCGGAGTCACGGGCCGACTCCCCATAGCCGGCTTCTCTGGAAGTCGCCAATAGGAGTCGGCTTATCTCGAAGTCGTCCCTGGGACTCGGCCGTGAGGGACAGTCGGCGTCCTTGCCACCGACTCCAAGAAGGCGGCTCCTTATCGCGGGGTCTTGAGGGGCGCAGTCCGCCCCGATGTTTTGAAAGGTTCAAGGGCGCGGGTTAGCCTACCCGTGGCCCATTACTCCGACAGATATGTTGGAACGGGACCACATGTCAATGAAATATGGTGTGTAATTTCTCATGCAAAATGCGATCTGGCCGCGTTGGCCTGAGGTGCCGCAGTAGTTATCGACCTTTATTTTTTTAATGGCGTGCCGTTCAGTTTTGAAGCACGACTAATTGGTACTGTACATAGAGAAAATATAAACTACTCTACCACTACTCCACCTCCAGTACTAGTAGTATAAAAAAGATATATAGGCTGGAGCTTCATCGCTTTCTTGCTAAGGGCTGCCCACTTGCTTCTCACACTACGACCCTCTCTCCAGATCTAAAAAAGACGACCTCTCTCTCCCTCCCCACCGGTGGTCATAGATCCGTCGGGGAAGAAAAGGACGTGCAGCGTTGACGCACTCGTCGTTGGCGAGCGAGGTCACGCACTGACGACAAGGCCGTCCTCTCAGACCTAGCGCCCGCGCGGGATGGCCTCCGTCCCCAAGCTCACTGCCGTAGTGTGTGCGGAGGACGACGACCACGAGCGAAGCCACTTCCCGCCGACCCTCAGGTATGCTACCTCTTTTCGAACCCTTGTTCTATTATCCCATCTGCCACGTCGTTGTGTGTGGATCTTTTTCCACTCCACCATCTTCCCAATTTGCTATCCTCTGCTTTGCTGGCCACGCAGACGGAAACCATAATTTGCACTATTAGAGGAAACTCTACTTCATGCAGACTAATCCATGTCTAGGTTGAATAAGGAAAGGAAGGGAGACTGTACTGTCCAAGAGAGTAGGCATCGAACCCGCATCTAGGTTGAAAAGGGGAAAATCAGTAGCTAAGGAACGAGTCTCGTGTCTCTTGGTTGAAGAAGGGTAGAAAGGCATGACAACACAATAGAGAATGACTAGGTCGATCGGTTTGTTGTCCTCACATAGGAAAAAGGTGGCTAAAGAGAACAAAAATGGGACGTAATCCACATATGCTGCCTGGATATTTGTTGCTCTATGCAACCATACCTCCCTCACCACTCTGCGTCCGTGGAGGTACATCGTACTAGTGCACCCACTGTCCGAATGGGCCTCCCATGCTCTTATTGCCACTTTTTTTGCTGTTAGTATAACGCCAGCAGTCAAGTCAAGCAATGCTACTGCTAAAGTGATGCCACATTTAACTAATGTCTCTCTCAGTCTAATGCCATCGATAAATTTAAGCAATGCCATTTAATGTTACTGGATTATTTCAGGGTTAGCTGTTGATTGTGGATGTATTAAAGATTTTTCAGCTAAGGCATTCTAATGCTGTTGCACAGCCAGTATACCAACGATGAAACTTATTACTACCTTCAGATTTTTGCACTGTTAATCCTTATAGCTTACATACCTCACTTTCATGAGATAAGTTAATTTTTTTGTACAGTGTCACCAAAATGCCAAGGCACTAATGTCATTTTATTTTGGTTAAACTGCATAAACAATTATGAAGACAAGAGGAAAGGTCAAGAGTGGGCACTTCCTCCTCTGGCTGTTCTCTTGATTCGTTCGACCAAGTTTATATGTTTGATCGATTATCAAGATTGGGATAGCAATTTTTAAGGTCCCCCCGAGTTTAAATGATATTTACCTTGGAGGTACATGGTTTGCAATTTTTTTATACAGTCATTAGTTAACAACGCTAGTTACCTTCAAACTTTTGTACTTGGTTTAATGCTCATGCACAGCTAGTATACCAATGCTGAAAATTGTTACCTTTACATTTTGTATTGTTAATTCTTATAGAAACCTTTCAGTGCTAGAGTTTATTGAATCTGTTCAGTAAAACCATTGTACTGTACCCTGTAATAAACTAACTACTCTATTGTTGCACTAGCCACTGGATTAGTGTATATTTGTAGTATTCGAATGGTGTTGCATTAGCGTATGGACATAAATAAAGTGTGGCAAGCTTTGCCAGATATATGCTCAAGAAAACTACTACCCGTTTTTTGTAAATACTAGACGTTTGGGTACTTTAAATTTAACCGCGAAAACGTCTTATATTAAGGAACAGAGGGTGTAGAGTTCACTCAAATTATCTTGGTAAAGCTAGTCACACCTTTGTTAAAATTAATGTTCATTATGTTATCGGAGGAGGTCTGTATGTTTGTCTCTAATGCCTGTTGACTACATACCTGACATCATGATGTAATGTTAAGTCATTTCCTTTTGTACAGTGTCACTGAATTGTCAAGGCAGTGATGGCATTTTATTTTAGTAGATCTGCACAAAATTTTCTTAAAAGAAGAGGAAAGGTCAGGAATGGCTCAGTTTTTCAGAAAAAACTATGTATGCCTTCCTGACATCAGCCGCTGTTGCTTTATTTATTCCTTCAAACAGGTGGTTAGAAATAGTCTTGCTACCTTTTCCCATTAAGAAATTGGAATGCTTATATTTGTGAGTCTATGCTTCAACTAGTGCCACTTTTATAGTAATCACACTTTCAATATCTATGGAAACAGGGATGCTCGATTTTAGTGGAACTGCACAAAAAGTCCAACTGGTTCAACATTAGGAGCATGCTTTTTCCAAACCTTTATATCCAATTGGTGGCACTATGAGCTGTTCATTACGAAGGTACATGGTTTGCTACTATCTTGCTACTCTTTTTGTACTGTCATCAGATAGTAATACTAGTGGTTTGCATGTGAATTTATTGGCAGGGTGGACCTACATTGGAGGTGCAGGACATGATTCAATGATTGGATGCTCAATTTTGGTTGTATCGATTTCACCTCTTCCATCACTGCGAACATGGATATCCTTGGTCTGATGAAGAATAGGTGCTATATTTCTGCTCTGAACCAGCAAATCAATTCAGTATGAAATTGTCTAGGGCAAAACATAACTGTATCAAATTGTCCAGTGCAGAACATGACAGATGCTAAGAGGAAGAGACATGTTTAAACCGAAAATACATGGTGTAGTATATGTCTACTAGCTGCTTGATATTTGTGCAAACAGAGATGTCTACCCGTTGCTATTTGGCAAACAAACAAAGTGTCCGCAATTTTGGTTGAACTGCACAAGAGAATAGTATAGTCACTGCATGCAGTGCCATTTGAAAATAGACACAGAAAGATTGGATAGTCACTTCATGGACTGCAGAAAAGTAGTACTGTACTATTTATTGGCCAACACTAGGTGCTTCATTGCTTTGGTCTGATTATACAATAGGCATCATTTTTCCTAAGTTAAAGTTTGTATTCCGAAAATAGTCTCGCGGTGTGATCGAGAGAAGACCAAATCATATTGTAGTGGATGTTCCTCCATCATGTGTGGTTCATTCTCATGGTTCCAGCTGTTGGTGAAACCACTTACGTTTGCAAGAGGAATTGTAGACTTCACAAACAAATTTGTCTTCCAGTCTGTACTGAATGTTGGCCAAGAGAAGCATCCATGTTAGTAGGAAGAACATATGTTTTTTCTAGATCTTTGCTTTTGGAGCTACATATTTGTATATGATCTGTGAATCATTGAGATGCATTAACATGTTGATCTTATGTATGGGAATCGTACTAGTTAGTTTTAGTTGCAACGCAAGATCCGAAGTGGCTGATCTTTGCTTTTGGAGCTACATATTTGTATATGATCTGTGAATCATTGAGATGCATTAACAGTTACTTATTTCTGTTCGCTCAGTGTTTACAAGTTACTGATCGATCACTAGCTAGCCTACAAATGCGCTCCTGGCAGTTTTATTTGCGACGCAAGATGCGAAGTGGTAGTTTTTTGAATAAAAATGCCTACCTCTGAAGAAACTGACAAGCTACACTATCGATCCTACACGGATAAATAGCGGATCACACACGTACTACCTCCTTTCCGGTTTGTAGGGCTCAATTCAAGAAACGACCTACTCGATCCTACACGAATAAATAGCGGATCACGCACGTACTAGTACCTCCTTTCCGGTTTGCATGGCTTAATTCAAACCTCTCACCAACCAAGGTACTCCCTCCGTCCGGGTTTATTAGTCCCATGAGCAAAGCAGTAAGACCAAGGCATGGCAATAATTAACAAAATGCAGAAGTTTAAGCCAAATTAATTCCAGCGATTTAAGTGTCTGCATGCGTGCCCTCGGTTGCGACTCGTTGCATGTTGCTCCGTGTACTGGCTACGAGCGATTCTGAGTGCCTGCATGCAGCCGACCATAATTAAGCCAGCTAACTGATGCAAAAAAAGATGCGCTTTAATTGTTGCGGGCTTTTTAAATCCGTGGAATCATTATTAACAAGGAGGGAGATGATTCAAGTGCACTCGTTTGACCGCCATGCCGGCGTGCGACCCAGATAGGACGGGACGGCCCAGTCATAATTTCAGTTTCTCTAGTTTTCCACGGCAAGCTGGCGCGCTAAGCCATTATGCATTGAATTCCGATGACCGTCGCGCTACCTTCCGCCTATAAGTACTGTTTCCCAGCCTTCTCTGGTGGCACCGTGACCCAACTCGCCATATCCTAATAAGCCCCCACTGGCCCGACGTCGGTTGCCACGTCTACCATGCCCCCGCCCATCCGCGGTAGGCGACACCGGAGGCGGTCACCGCTGGAACTAGTGTTCGGTTTTTCACCGGAAGGCAGACGGAGGGAGGAGGCATTCTGTCTGTCTTTAGATGGCAATGCGGAGATCGAGGAGTTGTTGGAGCGCGACCGCCTGGCGGAGGAGCAGGAGTTGTTGGAGTGAGACCGCCTGGCGGAGGAGGAACGTATCGCTGATTTGCGCCACCAGCGGGACATGGAGCAGCAGCGCACCGATGCTCTGAGTCGCGAGAAGAGCGCCTGCAACTGGGCCGACTACATGGAGGCCGGCGCCCGGCAAATAGCCCTGGAGGCTGTCGGGCACGCACACGTTCGCGGCGCCGATTTTTACTACCAGCTCGTCAAGTGGGTTTCCCGATTGGAAGCCGAAGCTTCGGTGGACCACGCCGGCATGGAAAGGGCCAACGCACGCGAGCAACACGCCCTATCGCACCTCTTGCAAGTCCGAGGCGAGGCGCAGGACGCCGGTGCCGGTGTTTAGCGTGTACCACAGATGGCGGCCGGCATCGTCTAGTTAGCTAAGAGTAAGTTAGTACTTGTACGCTACTAGAGTATTAGTGGGAGTAGATAGTTAACTTGGCTATGATGGTTGTCAACGTGGAAGTTCAGTACTCTATATGTGGATCAGACCTGTTACTTTGCTCTGAATGTTGAACTTCCCGTTTGAACGTATGGAATGGGCTGTTATTTTTTTAAATGGCTTGTATTTGTCCTCCACGGGTTTAGAGGCTGACTTGTGGGCCTACCAAGTTGATACATACACAATCAGGAGATGATTGTACGTGGAGAGGATGACAGCAGGGACCCGCCAAGGTCATGGCAGTACGCAAGCAATTGCCTCCTTATTTCAAGCCAATAAAAAAAGGGCTCCTCCTAGTGGATTTTTGACATCTGGGTTCCATGCCATTGTCAACGTAGTCAATAAACGAGAGAATTGCACAAGAGCGGCTGACACCAGGGACCCAACAGCTTGCCCAATTATTTTTGTTTTGGGTTAATTTGATAAATGCCACTCCAAATCTGGTGTATCCGAGAAATGCCACTGCAATTTCCAAACTTTAAAAAATGCCATTTCATGCCATTTCTAGTGGCATTTTTTGAAGTCTGGAGTGGCGTTTTTCAAAGTTTGCAAACTGCAGTGGCGTTTTTCAAAGTTTGCAAAAATTGGAATGGCATTTTTATGAATCGCCATAATTGGAGTGGCATTTATCTAATTTGTTTTTGAGACGGAAGCAGGGTGTCAACTGGGCTATGCGGGACACTCTGGCCTGTCTAAACAGCCTTTTCTTTTATGTTTACCACACACCAGCCCAGTAGTTTTTTTTCTTTCTGAAAATGGCTAGCCCAGTTTTTTTGTGATTTGTCAAGTAAGACGCTTTATCAGGCCTGTTGGGCAGCAAATCTTTCAAGACGAGGAGAGCTTCATTCGGCTGGCCGAGAAAATGGCCTATCAGTAATGAGAAATGGCTGTACATTTTTAAAACACACCAAACCGGCAATTAGTTTCAAATATCTTTTTTCATTTCGAGATTTTAAATTGCATTGATTTTTATGCGTGGACAATTTATTGGATTTTATATTGATATACATTTATTTTTAAAATCAGTCTGAATGTGACTCGAAATTTCAGGATTAAAAACAGTTCAGACCGCAATGACATATGCAAAATTTTGTATAATTTTTTAACCGTGGCCACAATATGGGCTGTAATGCTAACAAAAAGAATATGGGCTCGAAAAAAACCCATAAGAATTAGCAAATGGGCTTGAAATAATGGTAGATGGCCTGTATGCTGTTTTCCACAGATTTGAGGCTTTCCACAAATGGCCTGTATACTGTTGGATGTCCATCCAACGACCTTCGTGCTTCTTCAATCTCTACTCTTCCTGCTCCAGCCGCTCAAACAAGCGCTGTCGGGACTGCCTGCTCCCTCCTCCCCGCGGCCGGCTGTGCTGCCGCGCAGGCCTCACCGCCCCACCGTACTCCCATCGCTGGCCTAGCCATCCCTCTACTCACCCACAGTCCCACACCTGCTGTTATTCTCCGGTGACGGTAGACGAACCAGTAAACCCTCATATAGTCGTACTCCCCTCCGCGTGGGAAACAACTGCCGAGTCTTCCTTGCCTCCGTGTCGTTCCCTTCCTAGGCCTCGCCGTCGTCCACCGCCCTGGTGCTCTCGGCGTGGCGTGGTCAACATGGTCAACGATCGACATGCATCTGAAGTGGACTGTACGTGGAGAGGCTGACAGCTGGGTCCACGGCCGCATGCAAGGAAATGCCTCCTTATTACGTGCAAAATAAGGATTCCTCCACCTGACATCTGGGAGCCATGGAAAGGGCCTCTGTATTTCGGGAAAAAATGTTACCTCCACTGACAGCTCGGACCCACCAGCTATATCTTCTAACGCAAGGAAGTGCCTCAATATTACGCACAAAAAAATGAATACCCCCCTGCTAGCTGGGATCCAGTATAGTGGGCCTACTAAGTTGACGGGGATGAAAGGCTTTGTCAACTTAGTCAATATGCACGATTCTAGCTCGACTGACCGTACGATGTCCATCCAACGGCCGTAGTGCTTCTTCAACCTCTGGACTTCTTGCTCCAGCCGCCCAAAGCAGCGCCGGTCGTGCCGCCTGCTCCTGCCTCCCGTGGCTGGCTGTGCTACTGCGGAGGCCTCACCACCCCCATACTACTCCCACCACTGGCTAGGCCATCCCTCCACTCCACTCACCCATACCCCCTGTTATTCTGCAGCGACGGCAGCGAAGCCGAACCAGTGAACCCTCGTACTCCTCTCTGCGTGGGCATCCACTGCCACGTCTTCCCCGGCTCCGTGTCATCCCCTTCCTAGGCCTCGCCGTCATCCACCGCCGTGGTGCTCTCGATGCGGCGTGGTCAATGTGGTCAACGACCGAATTCCATTGGAAGAATACTGTACGTGGAGAGGCTGACAGCTGGGTCCATGGGAGCCGCAAGGAAGTGCCTCCTTGTTACACGCAAAATAATTATTCCTCCACCTGACAGCAGGGACCCACCGGACGGGCCACCAGTATTTCGTGAAAAAATGTTTGCCCTTGACTGCTGGGACCCACTGGACGGGCCATCGTATTTCATGAAAAAAATGTTCCCCCTGCTGTCAGCTCAGACCCACCGGAAGTGCCTCCTTATTACACAAAAAAATGAATACCTCCATGCTAGCTGGGACTCACCTTGGTGTGAGGCTGACTTGTGGGCCTAGTATGTTGACTGGGATGGAGGGCTTTGTCAACTTAGTCAATACAAATTATTCTAGCTCCAGTGACCGTACGATGTCCATCAAACGGCCGTAGTGCTTCTTCAACCTCTGGTCTTCTTTCTCCAGCCGCCCAAAGCAGCCCCAGTCATGCCGGATGCTCCTGCCTCCCGTGACCGGCTGTGCTGCCGCGGAGGCCTCACCGCCCCCTACTATTCCCATGCTGGCCAGGCCCTGCGGCGACGGCAGCCTCACACCGCAGCCGAACCAGTGAACCCTCATACTGCTCTCCCCGCGGGCTTCCACTGCCGCGTCTTCCCCGGCTCCCCTTCGTCCCCTTCCTAGGCCTCGCCGTCGTCCACCACCCTGGTGCTCCCGGCGTGGCGTGGTCAACATGGTCAAGGAACGACTTCCATCAGACGTGGCCTGTACGTGGAGAGGCTGACAGTTGGGTCCACGGCCGCGGCAAGGAAGTGCCTCCTTATTACGTGGAAAATAATGATTCCTCCACCTCATAGCTGGGACCCACCGGACGGGCCACTGTATTTCATGAAAAAACGTTTCCCCCTGACTGATGGGACACACCAGCTACATCTTCGCACGCAAGGAAGTGCGTCTGGGCAAAAAAAAAAAGATTCACCCCCTGACTGCTGGGACCCACCAGCTACATCTTCACATGCAAGGAAGTGCGTCCAGGCAAAAAAAATGATTCACCCCCTGACTGTTGGGACCCACCAGCTACATCTTCGCACGCAAGGAAGTGCGTCCGGGCAAAAAAAAATGATTCGCCCCCTGACTACTGGGACCCACCAGCTACATCTTCGCACGCAAGGAAGTGCGTCCGAAAAATGATTGGCCCCCTGACTGCTGGGACCCACCAGCTACATTTTCACACACAAGGAAGTGCCTGACAGTAGGGACCCACCTGGTCGAAGCCTATGTAGCATTGTCATTCTGGTCGTGAACGTGTACGTACATCTATATTGGTCAATGTAGAGGTGCGCACGTGTCGTAGTAGAGGCGCACACGTAGCATGTACACGTACGTACAGTGGCCAGTGTGCAAGAAAGAAAATACGGCCACGTATGTGTACATACGAGCGGGGTCTCGAACGCCTACTCGCGCATATGTATGGCTAGGGCTCGTGTACATGGCTGAGTTGGAACAGAGAAACAACGTCGTCGTCGTGTTCATGGGGAGCCAACTGGTTGGGTCGGAACGGAATGCGTCGTTGTGTTCATCGGGAGGGCTTGGACGGAACAAGCGATGGAAACGAGGCCTGGCGTACCGCAGAACGGAGGAAACGACCTTGTGTTTGACCGGTCACGTTCGAAATGGGATCCTATTCATCGGGAGGGGTCTGGCGTACCGCAAAACAGAGGAGACGGACCTCCTACGGTCGAAATGGGGGTCCTGTTGATCGGGAGGGGTGTGGCGTACCACAAGACGAACGAAACAAACCTCCTACAGTCGAAACGGGGGTCCTGTTGATCGGGAGGGGTGTGGCGTACCGCAAAACGGACGAAACGGACTTGTGTTGGAGTGCTACGGTCAAAATGGGGTCTTGTTCATCAGGAGGGGTGTGGCGTACCGCAAAACGGGACTCCACGGGATACTATTC
>NC_057813.1:525587922-525604291 GCF_018294505.1 Triticum aestivum | reverse complement strand
GCAACACTCACTGTTCATCCACTCGATCGGCTTCAGTTAGCAGCAGTAGTGAAGGAATCGCTCGATCGGGTTCAGTTAACAACCATCGATTGATTGCCTGGGTTCAGTAATGCATAGCCTGCAGTGCAATCGCTCGGGTTCAGTTAGAGCCCAACGCCTTGCTCGGGTTCAGTTAGAGCCAACGCCTCGCACACACACGCGTACGTGTATGAGAGAAATGCTCATCGCTCGGCCCCTGACTGCCCACTGTAACCGGGAACTCCCCGAAATTTTCCTCGCGCTCGCTTCTACCATGGTTTTTTCCGTCATGGACGGCCCAAAGAATGTCATGCAGCTGCGTCTCCGGCCCGCCCAGGGCGAAAAGCCCATTTCTGTCATGATTTTTTTCATAGAAGTAGGAGCCCACCACATCTATGATGATACCTGGTTTTGTCACAATTATCGTCATGGAAGTGTCATATGTATGACAGAAAAAAAATTCGTTCGGCCCAAAATGTCACGGATGTGTCTTTTTTTTGTAGTGTAACTAACTCCTCTACTGAGGATGCCACTACTATTGCTGATGAGAATGCTAGGTTGAAGACATTACTTGAGACTGGCATGTACAAAAGCCTCAAAGGGCGTCAAACCTTGTGCGATGTCCTCAAGAAATAGATTCTGAACTTAAACCCTAGGAAAGAGGGTGTTGGGTTCGATAGGAAAATGAACGTTGATGGTTCATATTGGACGCCTGAGCCGTACCCCAAAACCACCTGGGTTGCTACTAAGGATCCTTCAGTGGACTTCACTTGTGCTAACCCAATTTTCATCGATGAATCCTTTGATGCCAATTATAAACTGTTTAAGAATCAGAACTGTGAAGTGTTTGCCAGGTACATTGGTACTAACTGCAGGAACAGGTCACCCCAGAAGAAGATCTGGGTGCCCAAAAGCTGTCTTGAGAAGCTTCCCGTGAATGTCGTCATGACACCAACTCTGAAGAAGAAAAACCCCAGAACAAAGTGTTGGCGTCCTGCATTTGGGGGTATCCAGCCCTGCTTGCCTGCGGCCCACCACATGGCTCAATCGACGACCTGGTACGGCCTAGCTTCAGCATCAACAACTCAAGACCCTCGCGAGGGGCCAAGCCTCACGAGGCGGATGATGCCAAGACCCCGAGGGGATTGGCCTCCTCAGGCTGGCTCCCGAGGGGCGGAGAGTTCTATGCAAGATTTACCTCACGAGGCTCAGCTGACGTGAGCCATGACGACCAAGGCCACACTACAAAAAAAATACACTTCCGTGATGATACGTGTTTGTCACAGTAGGTCGCATTTTTTGTCATGCATGTACATCCATGACGATTTTATGACAGAATCAAGATAGTCATACCTGTGCTGTCGTAGAAGTGTTCCATGACATTACCAAAATTATCATCATGGAAGTGTCCACTTCCATGACGATGAATCGCTTGTCACATAAGTGCTTTCGTCAAGGGTGACTGACACGTGGCATCCACCATAACGAAACGCCATTAAGCTATCAGGTCCGGTATTGGATCCGATAACCCATTAACAGCCCCGACCAATGGGGATTTTCCACGTGTAAAATCATCATTGGCTGGAGGAAACACGTGTCGGCTCACTGTTGGGACAGATGTCATCCACTCATTGGATAGAAGGCGCCTATCATACGTCGACATGTGGCACGGGCCAACAGAGGCCCATTCCTGTGGAAAGGCCAGCCCGTTTGACTTGGTCAGAAGGTGGCAGGCCGGCCCATGGAAAGCCTGTTAACGGCATGTTCGCATATAGCCCATTTACAACCCGCTAACCCAAGGCCCGTTACGCCCTATCTGAATTAGGCCCAGTAGCGTCATCTAGCCATCCAATATGATTCCAGCCCGTTTTCACTTCTGGCCCATGTATGGCCCATGACGTCATTCGGCCCATATGAGGCCCTTTGTAACTCTTGGCCCACTAACGACCCATGGTGAAACTGGCCCATAATGAACAGTGTATCACTTTATACCCATTAACAGCCCTTGGTGAAATTGGCCCATAATGAACAGTGTATCACTTTATACCCATCAACGGCCCATTATTCCGTTGGGCCATTGATGTCTACTACACAACCTTCTTCTTGTAGACGTTGTTGGGCCTGCAAGTGCATAGGTTTGTAGGATAGTAGCAAATTTCCCTAAGGTTTATCAATCCGTAGGAGGCGTAGGATGAAGATGGTCTCTCTCAAGCAACCCTGCAACCAAATAACAAAGAGTCTCTTGTGTCCCATACACACCCAATACAATGGCAAATTGTATAGGTGCACTAGTTCGGCGAAGAGATGAAGATACAAGTGCAAAATAGATAGTAGATAAAGGTTTTTGTAATCTGAAATAATAAAACCAGCAAGGTAACTAATGGGAAAAGTGAGCGTAAACGGTATTGCAATGATAGGAAACAAGGCCTAGGGTTCATACTTTCACTAGTGCAAGTTCTCTCAACAATAATAACATAGATAGGTCATATAACAAGCCCTCAACATGCAACAAAGAGTCACTCCAAAGCCACTAATAGCGGAGAACAAACGTAGAGATTATGGTAGGGTACGAAACCACCTCAAAGTTATTCTTTCGGATCGATCTATAAAAGAGTTCATACTAGAATAACACCTTAAGACAGAAATCAACCAAAACCCTAATGTCACCTAGATACTCCATATTCACCTCAAGTATCCATGGGCATGATTATACGATATGCGTCACACAATCTCAGATTCATCCAACCAACATAAAAGTACTTCAAAGAGTGCCCCAAAGCTACTACCGGAGAGTCAAGAACGTGTGCCAACCCCTATGCATAGGTTCCCAATGTCACAAAACCCGCAAGTTGATCACCAAAACATACATCAAGTGGCACATGATATCCCATTGTCACCACAGATAATCACGGCAAGACATACATCAAGTGTTCTCATAAAAGACTCAATCCGATAAGATAACTTCAAAGGGGAAACTCAATTCAACACAAGAGAGTAGAGGGGGAGAAACATCATAAGATCCAACTACAATAGCAAAGCTCGGGATACATCAAGATCGTGCCATAGAGGGAACACGAGAGAGAGAGAGATCAAACACATAGCTACTAGTACATACCCTCAGCACCGAGGGTGAACTACTCCCTCCTCGTCATGGAGAGCGCCGGGATGATGAAGATGGCCACCGGTGATGGATCCCCCCTCCGGCAGGGTGCCGGGAAGGGCTCCCGAGAGGTTTTTGGTGGCTACAGAGGCTTGCAGCGGCGGAACTCCCGATCTATCTTCTGTTTTGGAAGTTTTAGGGTACGTAGGCATATATGGGTGCAAGGGGTACGTCGGTGGACCTCCGGGGTGCTCACGAGGCAGGGGGTGCGCCCAGAGGGCTAGGGCACGCCCCCACCCTCGTGGGCAGCCCGGGACTCCACTGACGTGCACTCCAAGTCTATCAGGTTGCTTTCCTTCCAAAAATAACTTCTCTAGTTGATTTCGTTCCATTTTGACTCCGTCTGATATTCCTTTTCCTCGAAACACTGAAATAGGTATAAAACAACAAATCTGGGCTGGGCCTCCGGTTAATAGGTTAGTCCCACAAATAATATAAAAGTGGATAATAAAGCCCATAATCATTCAAAACACATAGTAATATAGCATGAATTCTTCATAAATTATAGATACATTGGAGACGTATCAGCATCCCCAAGCTTAATTCCTACTCGTCCTCGAGTAGGTAAATGATTAAAGAAAGAATTTATGAAGTGTGAATGCTAGAGGTGCACAAGTTTGATCAATGATAATTTCCATCACCTTTTCTAGCATGATAATATTTCATAACAATAGTTCATCTCATAAAACTTTTCACGAACTAGTAACAAGCAATTCACATGTTAAAGCATAGACCATAAACATTCTTTAAAACTAGCAAACTTCATTCTTAGTCATCAAAACAATTGCAATTCATCTTATTTTCAGGAATAGCAAACTCCACATACTCAACTATCATATAGTCTTCTACAATTGCTAACACTCACATAATACTTGTTGTTATGAAGTTTTAATCAGACACAGAGAAAGATTGGGGCTTATAATGTTGCCTCCAAATGTATTCACCTTTGGGTGATGTCAACAATAATAGTTCATGCTAACTTACATCCAATTGGATATATATATCAGGATCACCCCACACAAAGTGCTTGCCAAAGGATAAAATGAAAAAGGGAAAGGTGAAGACCACCTTGACTCTTGCATAAAGTAAAAGATAGGCCCTTCGCAGAGGGAAGCAGGGATTTGCGGAGGTGCCAAAGCTCAATTTTGAAATAGAGATAAATAATTTTGAGAGGTATGATCTCATTGAGTCATTGTCAACATAACAACCAAGAGTTCCCAATATCTTCCATACTACATACATTATAGGCGGTTCCCACACAGAATGGTAAAAGTTTATACTGCCCCAACCACCAACAAGCATCAATCCATGGCTTGCTCGAAACAATTAGTGCCTCCAACTAACAACAATCCTGGGGGAGTTTTGTTTAATTATTTTGATTTGATTTTGATCTTTTTGATCATGGGACTGGGCATCCCAGTTACCGCCACTTTCTCATGAAAGGGGAGCGGAGTCCACTCCTCTTGAGAATAACCCACCTAGCATGGAAGACACTGACAGCCCCTAGTTGCTACATGAGCAATTCGGGCATACAAAACAGATTATAATTTGAAGGTTTAGAGTTTGGCACATGCAAATTTACTTGGAACGGTAGGTAAATACTGCATATAAGTAGGTATGGTGGACACTCATGGCAAAAACTGGGTTTAAGGATATTGGATGCATAAGCAGTATTCCCGCTTAGTATAGATATTTAGGCTAGCAAGGGGAGAAAGGCAATCTCAACATGTTTGAATGATCCATGACAATATACTTTAATTGAGATGCGAGAAAGCATAACCCATTACGTTGTCTTCCTTGTCCAACATCAACTCTTTAGCATGTCATACATAATGAGTGCTCACAATTATAAAAGATGTCTATGATAATATATTTATATGTGAAATCTCCCTTCCTTCAATATTCTTTCATGAATTGTTCAAATGACTAATACAATGCTTGCTAACCGTCAATAAATTTACAACCTCTACTTCTTATATGTGAAGTCATTACTCCCCATGGAATAAGAAAATGAGGCATATATAATTTCTGATTTATGACAATCAACTCATTCAACAATTTACTCATAGGATATAAGTGAAGCACACGAGTAAATGAAAAACTACTCCAAAAAGATATAAGTGAAGATCAAAGAGTAGCTAAATAATTATGCAACTATGCAAAGACTCTCTCTCATTAAAATATTTCAGATCTTGGTATCTTATTCAAACAGCAAGCAAATAAAAATAAAATGACAATGCAAGGATATCATAACTCATCTGAAGAAGCAAAAACTTAGGCTCAACCGATACTAACCGATAGTTGTTGAAGAAGAAAGGTGGGATGCCTACCGGGGCATCCCCAAGCTGAGATGCTTGAGACTTCTTGAAATATTATCTTGTGGTTCCTTGGGCATCCCCAAGCTTTAGCTTTTGTGTCTCCTTAATTCCTTTCATGTCACGGTTTCTCTTTTTATCAAAAGCTTCATTCACAACAAACTCAACAAGAACTCGTGAGATAGGTTAGTATAAACCAATGCAAAACCATATCATCTTCTACTGTAAAAAATCACTAACATTATTATTCAACATTGAATACTAAATGTCTCTGAATATTTAATACTCCTATCCTCAAATAGAATCATTAAACAAGCAAACATATGCAAACAATGCAACCATAACAGCAATCTGTCAAAAGAGTACAGTCTGTAAAGAATGCAAGAGTATCAATACTTCCCTGACTGCAAAAATTATGAACTAAAAATCCCACTGTAATAAATTTATCAGATCTTAATATTCAAAAATATTCAACGTTATACCATTCTCTGACTTTTCTAGGGAATTTTTGCAACAGCGGTAAACTTTCTGTTTTCAAACAGCAACATGTATACTAGCAAAATAAGCATGGCAATGGCTATCCTTGAATTTTTTTATTGAAACTAAAGATGCAAAACATTGTTATAACTAACATCAAGCAAAATCTAGCAAAATAAAATGACTCTCCAAGCAAAACACATATCATGTGGCGAATAAAAATATAGCTCCAAGCAAAGTTACCGATGAACGAAGACGAAAGAGGGGATGCCTTCTGGGGCATCCCCAAGCTTAGGCTCTTGGTTGTCCTTGAATATTACCTTGTGGTGCCTTGGGCATCCCCAATCTTAGGCTCTTACCACTCCTTATTCCATAGTTCATTGAATCTTTACCCAAAACATGAAAGCTTCACAACACGAAACTCAAAACAAAACTCGTAAGCTCCGTTAGTATAAGAAAATAAAACCACCACTTAGGTACTGTAATGAACTCATTCTAAATTCATATTGGTGTAATATCTACTGTATTCTAACATCTCTATGGTTCATACCACTTAATACTAGCCATAGATGCATCAAAATAAGCAAACAACACAATGAAAACAGAATCTGTCAAAAACAGAACAGTCTGTAGTAATATGTATCAAACGTATACTTATGGAACCCCAAAAATTATGAAATAAATTGCTGGACCTGAGGAATTTGTCTATTAATCATGTACAAAAAGAATCAACCTAAAATCTCTCTCCAGTAAAAACGGCAGCCATTCTCGTGAGCGCAAAAGTTTCTGTTTTCTACAGCAAGATCATATAAACTTCACCCAAGTCTTCCCAAAGGTTCTACTTGGCACTTTATTGAAACAAAAGCTATAAGACATGATTACTACAGTAGCATAATCATGTGGACACACAAAAACAGTAAGGGTAAATATTGGGTTGTCTCCCAACAAGCGCTTTTCTTTAATGCCTTTCTAGCTAGGCATGATGATGACAATGATGCTCACATAAAAGATAAGAATTGAAACATAACGGGAGCATCATGAAGAATATGACTAGCACATTTATGACTAACCCACTTACTATGCATAGGGATTTTGTGAGAAAACAACTTATGGGAACAATAATCAACAAGCATAGGAAGGCAAAACAATCATAACTTCAAGATTTTAAGCACATAGAGAGGAAACTTGGCATTATTGCAATTCCTACAAGCATATATTCCTCCCTCATAATAATTTTCAGTAGCATCATGAATGAATTCAACAATATAACCATCACCTAAAGCATTCTTTTCATGATCTACTAGCATAGAAAATTTACTATTCTCCACATAAACAAAATTCTTCTCATTCGGAATAGTAGGAGTATCATAAGAGACTTGAACACTAAACATTCTTTCCACATTAAAAGAGTAATGTTCAGAAAAAGGGTAATCATAATCATGAGAAGTCTTATAAATATAATCATCACTAATTTTTATACCATAAGTTTCATCACAATAATCATCATAAGTAGCAACTTCGTTCTCATCATAATCGATTGAAACCTCTCCCAAGATAGTGGAATCACTAAATAAAGTTGACACTCTTCCAAATCCACTTTCATATTCATCACAAATAGATTAAACATCCTACAAAAGTGGGATCACTATTTCCTAAAGTTGACACTCTTCCGAACCCACTTTCATCAATATAATCATCATAGGTAGGAGGCATGCTATCATCATAACAACTTTGCATATCAAAACTTGGGATGCTAAAAATATCATCTTCATTAAACGTAGCATCCCCAAGCTTGGGACAAACATTAATTTCAGCAAATATATTCTCAAATATTTCATACTCATCAAACATAGCTTCCCCAAGCTTGGGCCCTTTCATATCATAAGCATAATCACTCTCATCATTAAAAATATGGATAGCACCAATAGTAAAGCAAATATCATCATCACAATGAGTAGTAGGAGCAACATCATTTGGGAGGGATACCTTTCTACCTTTGTTTCTCATTCTTTTCTTTTTCTTCTTCACATTATGTGTAGGTTCAACCTTCCTCTTTGAGCTCCTTATTGATGAGATTGGTTTAATAGAAAGCTCCTCCTCGTTACATGATTCATCATGAGAAATAATAGGAGGATATTGGGAAGTCTCTTCCCTTTCATTAGTATTCTCATCATCTTCTATTTGTTTCCTTTTCTTTAGGTAATTGGCAATATAAGGATTTTCAATGCAATTCTCCGCACAATACAAATAAATATCCTCTAGATCAAAACCAAGGAGTTTATAACGGGCAAAATCTGGGAGATAGTTGGTTATACGTTTCATTTCTTCATAGCCCATAAGCAAACTAAGTTCATTATAATGTGCAAGGGAAATCAAGTCATCACAATTTTTGGACACGATTAGATCATGAAACAATTTGCATCGGATAGCTAAATGACCACTTTCATTGCAAAGTCCACAAGTACGGCCAAGATAATTTAAATCTTCAACACAAACATCTAGCCTTTCTTGCAACAATTTAGTTTCTAAGTACTTATGCCTCTTGCAATATCTATCTTCCCTATTTGGTGTGTACTTGCAAACCCAATGCACTCCACAAAAATTGACATGTTTATAGGAGGCATTTTCATCATAACTAATGCAATCATCATTAGTACTATGGATATTCAAGGAGTTCATACTAACAACATTGCAATCATGCTCATCGTTCAAAGATTTAGTGCCATACACTCTAATGCATTCTTCTTCTAGCACTTGAGCACAAGTTTCCTTTCCATCAAACTCACGAAAGATATTAAAAAGACGAAGTGTACGAGACAAACTTAACTCCATTTTTTTGTAGTTTTCTTTTATAAACTAAACTAGTGATAAAACAAGAAACAAAAAGATTCTATTGCAAGATCTAAAGATATACCTTCAAGCGCTAACCTCCCAGGCAACGGTGCCAGAAAAGAGCTTGATGTCTACTACACAACCTTCTTCTTGTAGACGTTATTGGGCCTGCAAGTGCACAGGTTTGTAGGACAGTAGCAAATTTCCCTCAAGTGGATGACCTAAGGTTTATCAATCCGTAGGAGGCGTAGGATGAAGATGGTCTCTCTCAAGCAACCCTGCAACCAAATAACAAAGAGTCTCTTGTGTCCCCAACACACCCAATACAATGGCAAATTGTATAGGTGCACTAGTTCGGCGAAGAGATGAAGATACAAGTGCAAAATAGATAGTAGATAAAGGTTTTTGTAATCTGAAATAATAAAACCAGCAAGGTAACTAATGGCAAAAGTGAGCGTAAACGGTATTGCAATGATAGGAAACAAGGCCTAGGGTTCATACTTTCACTAGTGCAAGTTCTCTCAACAATAATAACATAGATAGGTCATATAACAAGCCCTCAACATGCAACAAAGAGTCACTCCAAAGCCACTAATAGCGGAGAACAAACGTAGAGATTATGGTAGGGTACGAAACCACCTCAAAGTTATTCTTTCGGATCGATCTATAAAAGAGTTCATACTAGAATAACACCTTAAGACACAAATCAACCAAAACCCTAATGTCACCTAGATACTCCATTGTCACCTCAAGTATCCGTGGGCATGATTATACGATATGCGTCACACAATCTCAGATTCATCCAACCAACATAGAAGTACTTCAAAGAGTGCCCCAAAACTACTACCGGAGAGTCAAGAACGTGTGCCAACCCCTATGCATAGGTTCCCAATGTCACGAAACCCGCAAGTTGATCACCAAAACATACATCAAATGGGACATGATATCCCATTGTCACCACAGATATTCACGGCAAGACATACATCAAGTGTTCTCATAAAAGACTCAATTCGATAAGATAACTTCAAAGGGGAAACTCAATTCATCACAAGAGAGTAGAGGGGGAGAAACATCATAAGATCCAACTACAATAGTGAAGCTCGGGATACATCAAGATTGTGCCGTAGAGAGAACACAAGAGAGAGAGAGAGATCAAACACATAGCTACTAGTACATACCCTCAGCCTCAAGGGTGAACTACTCCCTCCTCGTCATGGAGAGCGCCGGGATGATGAAGATGGCCACCGGTGATGGATCCCCCCTCTGGCAGGGTGCCGGGAAGGGCTCCCGAGAGGTTTTTGGTGGCTACAGAGGCTTGTGGCGGCGGAACTCCCGATCTATCTTCTGTTTTGGAAGTTTTAGGGTACGTAGGTATATATGCGTGCAAGGGGTACGTCGGTGGACCTCCCGGGTGCTCACGAGGCAGGGGGTGCGCCCCCCACCCTCGTGGGCAGCCCGGGACTCCCCTAACATGCACTCCAAGTCTATCAGGTTGCTTTCCTTCCAAAAATAACTTCTCCAGTTGATTTCGTTCCGTTTTGACTCCGTCTGATACTCCTTTTCCTCGAAACACTGAAATAGGCATAAACCAACAAATCTGGGCTGGGCCTCCGGTTAATAGGTTAGTCCCAAAAATAATATAGAAGTGGATAATAAAGCCCATAATCATTCAAAACATATAGTAATATAGCATGAATGCTTCATAAATTATAGATACATTGGTTACGTATCAGTCGTTTCCAGTCCATGTTACCTTTCGGCCTTCTCGGGGCCCATTTATTCTTGGGCTCATTTCCAGCATTCGTTTACTTACAGCCCGTTACTGTCATTTTCTGCTTGTGGGCTAAATTCAGCCCGAGGTTACAGTCGGCTCGTTTGTGGCCCTTAATACATTGGGCCATTTTTATAGCATCATCAAATACAGCCAATTAACGATGGCCTGTTATGGTCGGCCCATGAACAGATGATTCCAACTCTAGCCCGTTTATGACGATAATGCGGTCTGTTATTGGCCCATGTTTGGCCAACCGATTATACGGCCCGTAGAAGGCCCATTGATGATACGACCCGTAGAAGGCCCATTATGTCTACGACCCGTATAAGGCCCATTGTTTCTACGACCCGTAGAAGGCCCATTGTTTCTACGGCCCATAGGAGGGAAATGGTAACTACAGTAAATATGTAGCCCATGGTTATTATGGCCTAGTTTTAATAAATAGGTTATTGCGGCCACTAGCAAACCGCGGAAAAAGAACTGCACTGACTACAAGCAAAGAAATAAACAAGACAATAAGGAAATAAATAAGCAAGCAACTTACGCTAGGCTATCACGACTATTATACATACATCCACTGGGCATCAAAGTGTGCCACCACTGCAAATATAGGGAACACAACAACATATAAAGGCCGCAGCAAAACAAGTCCAGAACTGAAACCACTTCAGAAGAGCTCAAGAAACAATATACTGGGTACCCATAATGCTGGCAAGATGCTTAGCAAGCTTATTAACTTTCTCTTGTTTGGCGCTTAAGTCCTCCAGCACTTGCTGTTGCACCAGAAAGTATGCATCTGAATTCTGCAGGGACTTCCTCAGTCCTTCGGCTTCCTGTCGCATAACATCTGATCGATGTCTTTCAACTTGAAGTTGAGACTCAAGAAGCCGAACTGATTCAGGCAACGAGTTTGAAGAGCTGGGGCCAGCAGTAGTAGCCAGTAACTCGAACACTACACCAAGACAGGACTTTGGGGTTGTCTCAGTGTCTTCAATATAGTTTTTACCAGCTTTCTTGGAGACCAACAGGGATGCATCACTATCTTGACCCTTATCTGAATTACTTCCTTTACCATTGCATAACGGGGTACTCTTCTCCAATATTTTATCCGAGTTCTAAAAGAGAAACAAACAAACACATCACAGGTTTACAATATAGTATATGAAACTCATTTTGGTAAACCAGTTCAGTAGTAAGGTGGACATGATAATAGCATGAAACAAACATATATCTACGTAGTATTGTCGCTGTATGGTCTATATCATTCTAGTTTATGTTGCCAAATCAAGATAGATACAGTTTGAATCATATCTATTTAAGACAAAGCAGCATAGACAGAATATAAGTGTGGGAAACTACACAGCAATAACAACACTTGTAATGTGCATGGCATGAGAACATAACTGTTTATTCAACTGAAACTGAAATCAACATAGAGCAAGTTACAACAGCAAACACGTTAAAGAAACAGGTTTAAAACATACCTGTTGCGCCATTGGAGTTTCAATTGCATCCTTCAAATTTGAAATTAGTTGGTATGAGTAAATACAGTGATGCAAGAGCAAAGTAGTATGAACCACAGCTACGGAACCTGACCTGAGAACAATTCTTCTTCTTCTTTAAGCATTGACTTGGGGTTCGGAGTGGTGGTCCTCGTGCTTTGGGCACTGCAGTTGCCTTACTAACTGCTCGTGTTTGGGTGCTCTGTGGTGGAGACAGTGCTGTGTCAATGGGAACTAGGTTACTATCTGCTAGGGTTGGGGTTGGAAGGGGTGTAGCTGGTTCTCTGTCCAACTGGGTAGGGGTACAATCTGCGTGAGTCTGGGTTATGTGTGGTGGGGCTGGTTCTTGGGCAAGTACAACCATGGTTCTATCTGCATCGATAGGTAGCACGATCTGTTCTAAAGACCGTGTTTTTACTCCCACAGATACCGCCATCACCCCTCCAATTGAAATGGCTGATAAACAAGAAAAGTAATTGAATGTACAGACATTGTAAGATAGACAGGTGCAATGGATAGTAGGGAAGAAAACAGGGTATGAAATAAATTCACATTTATGTTGTCTAACCAAATAGAATAGCAGGACATAATTTCACATATATGATGGCTAATTAAACAGGATAGCATGACACAATTTCACATGTATGATGGCTAACTAAACATGATAGAATGACATACTTCAAAATATGATGACTATGTAAACAGGATGACATGATATAACTATACGATGTGTCTATTAAAGTGGTTGGCATGCCATAAATCACAAATATGCCGTCGATGGAGACATGATGGCATGATATAATTCACGGATAGAATGACATAATTTAAAATATGATGACTATGTAAACAAGATGAGATGATATAACTATATTATGTCTTTAGAAAATGGGTTTACATGCCATAATTCAGATACATGTTGTCTATGTAAACATCATGGTATGACATAATTCAAATATATGATTTATACACTAAGGAAGTGAGCAGAGGGCAATCGCATATATGATGTGTCAACTAAGGAGATGGCATTCAATATTGTGTATATGATGTAAAAACTATGCATTGCAATACAATATATGCATGATATGAGTAATATAACCCTGCCAAGTTTGAGCATACACCTCAGGGGGATAATAGGACTGGTCATCTGCCTCTGAATCCTCGTCTGAAGAGCTATCTGTAACCAGCAAGATATCTGCTTGAGCAGGTAGCATTGTCTGCTCTGAAGACCTTGTTTTCACTCCAGATTTCTCCATCACCAATTCAAATGGCTGATGCACAAGAAGAGCAGTTGAATATACAAACATTGTCGACAAAAGCAATGAGAAATACAAAAAAGGACGTCATGATATAATTCACATATATGACGCTTGCCTAAACAGCATGCCATTGCATAATTCACATATATAATGCCTTGCAACAAGATAACATTGCATAATTCACATATATAATGTCTTGCAACAAGATGGCATTGCATAATTCACATATATGGTAATTAGACACTAAACAGGTGGCATTCATACAAATCATGTCTAAACTAAGCAAATGACATAGCAATGCAAGATATCATAGACACGATATGAGCAACATAACCCTGCCAAGTTAGAGCATGCACCTCGGGGGGGGGGGGGATATGACTGTTCATCTGTCTCTGAATCCTCCTCTGAGGAGCTATCGGTAACCAGCAAGACATGCGATTCGTCAGATAGAATTGTCTGCTCCGAAGACCTTGTTTCCACTCCAGATTTTTCCATGACCGTGCTGAATGGTTGATGCACAGGAAGAGTAATTGAATGTACTAAAATTGTTGACAAATTTAACACGTAATAAAAAAATGATGGCATGATATAATTCACATATAAGATGACTGGCTAACCAGGGTGGCATTGCAAAATTCACATATATGATCCCTGGCTAAACAAGATGGCATTGCATGATTCACATATACTAGAAAGAAACTAAACAGATGTCATTGACACAAAGCATGTCTAAACTAAGCAGATGACATCTTTGATGTATACAGTAAGCAATGCAAGGCACCATATGCATGATATTACCAACATCAGCATGCCAAGTTAGAGCGAAGACCTCATGGGGTAAATAGGAGTGGTCTTCTCCTTCTAAACCCCCCTCAGAATAGTTATCTTCCTCTTGATTATGATCCGAAATGGGTGGAGGGGGGCTGCCTTTGCGCCCACCATGGAGCGATGTCTGCATGAAGTTTTATTGCCAAGTAAGGCTCGTCTCTTTTGCTCTACATGATCAGTTCCATTGTGTACAATAACTGGCATGCATAGGAATAAAACATAGTGAGATTATGTCAGGAGTGCATGCACAAATCTAGAGTGATGGTAGCAAATTGTGGATAGACCCAAAACCAATTATAGTAGGCAGATAATAGCTTTAGTTAAAAAATACAGATAATAGCTCTTTTAATGTTTGTTTGCACCCAACATGAAACTCATAGTAGACACCCGAGATTAACCAGATAGTAGACAGATAGTACTGATTGCTGCCCCAGTATGTACCCCACAACCATTTAAAAACTCAAGTTTCAGCATTAGTTTGGACCTGACTCGGAGTCTAATAGGTGAACACGACGATAATCTAGCATGTCATCATATTAAGCGATGCATAACGTAAGCAGACACAGAAGAGTGCGACCTCTCTTGCGGATCCGTGTAGTCCTCAAGGTCATCTTCTCAGTTGATGATGGTAATGCAGTTGTCGTGGCGACCGGCAGCGAGGAAGAAGATCTGAGGCAGCGAAAGACAGTCTAGAGAGCGGATCTCTGCTGTGGTGAACCCTTCTGTCGTTGGATCAGCTGAGCTGGGGTGGAACACAGCGCTGCAGGAGCAGGACAAACCACACAAGGTTTCTTTGACACATATTTGTAACAGAAGTAATTGTGTAAGGGCTTGTTTGAATTTGAGGGTTCTAACAATGCAGGGATAGGAAATAGACAGGAATAGGATAGGAATGCACATGCAAAACAGAGAATTTAAAAACACAAGATTTCTGCCAATCTGGGTGTTTGATTCACAAGTATTGGAAGATTACAGGATGTAAAAAAGCATGGTGATATTAAGTCAAACCACAAGAAAATGTACGGTTATAATGCTATTATGCTACTATCTCTTAGTCTTGTGCTTGATGAATAGGAATATGAAAAGGAGGACAAGTGGAAATTAGAATTTCTACGGTTTTTATTTCAAGGAGACACTAAAGGAACAAATCCTACAGTTTTCCTTTGCTCCATTCCTTTGCACCAAATTCATGAAAAGTAGTACCATAGGAAACTTTCTAATTCCTATGTTTTTCATTCACTTTTCCTTTCAAGCACTGACGATTCTAGTAGGCAGGCTTGAGCAAGGAAAATCCTACACTAAAAAAATGTTTTTGTGCTACTTCTTTTACTTTGGACCCAGGCCACTGCCCTACTAGCTCAAGTCCTAGGCCGATCGACAGAAGCACAGCTCAAACACACGGAGATAAATAATGATGGCATTCAAGAGAGTCCATCACGGATAGCTAAGTTGCCTGGTACCTCACTGCTTGTCATATAGTAGGATAAAATAATCGTATTTCATGTTACTACATGTGCTCAGTGGACAATGTATATAACATGTAGAGTAAAAAAGAGATGCAACAAGTGTACAACCTCTTTGGGGAAGCCATGTCGATGTCAGCGTGATTGGGTTGGCCGATGAGGATGCTCCGGCTGACCTGGTGGTCGGAGGAGGGGAAGAAGATCTTAGGCGTCTGGAGATGGAGCCCGAGGTACTACTCCGCTGTGATGGAGGGTTTTGTCGTTGGAGCAGCTCCGGTGAGTTATACGACGCCGAGGCTGAAGCAGGACAAGAGAGACAGCGTTAACCTGAGTGGAATTCTAATAGCATCTCCAATATATGACGTAAAATACATAACCACAAAGTGCTAGATGTAAAATACATCAGCCGCTCATCTCTGAACTTAACTATCGAAACTGAATTTAACTGTCGAAACTGAACTTAACTGTCGAAACTGAATTTTGCTGTCGAAACTGAATTTTACTGTCGAAACTGAACGCACTAGCAAGGTGAGGCTACACGTCAGTCGACTGACTTTTTCATCTCTGGTCAATCGATTTTGCAGCCGTTGGATACAAAATCAAGGGCCTGCAGTTCCTCTTCAACCTCCACCCCCCTGAGCCGCCGGCCACCACCGGCCAAACAATAGCCCACGCTGCCCGTGGCCAGCGGTGCGCCGCCCCGCCCGCCCCGAAAACTCTCCCCACCATCGGTCCGCTGCCGCC
>NC_057813.1:525421886-525587598 GCF_018294505.1 Triticum aestivum | reverse complement strand
CCCCATGCCACCGCCCCACCACCGCCGACGACCACCGCCCCCACCCTGAACCCTAAGATAGATAGTGGGGTACCTCTCCTGCGAGCCCCCTCCCTGTTGCGGCTGGTTCTTCCCTCACTCCGGCGAGCCACCCCAACCCCTAAAAATCGACTGACCCAAAAGTCGATTCAGTCGACTAAAGTGTAGCTAAATCGAAGCAGCATCGCAAGCAAGAGCAAGAGCGAGAGCATCAGCATGAGCAAGAACAATAGCAAGAGTAGACCAGGCAGGGGACCGAGAGCAAGAGCAGAGCAGAAACACGAGCGAGAGCTAAAGCAGCAGCAGCTCCTACTAACGTGGACGTCACTGCCGAGGGAGCGACGTCGTGGAGGAAATGGCCGGCGACGCCGCCGTGGATGGAGCCGCGCCGTGTCGGCTCGGGACCGAGCGCTCACAGCACCGTGAGATCAAATCAAGAAGAAAATGTGGCGATTAGTGTACAACCTCTTTGGTGGCGCCAATTAGGCCGCAACTTCATCCGAGGAAACGATGATGATGATGCTCTTCCAGTGGTGTAGGTGAAGACGATGGTGTGGGAATGGAGGTGGCGCGAAAGACGAGGGGAACGTCGGGGCAACTCCTTGGAGGTGGAGGACGGGGTGGCTGAACTAGTGGGATGACGAGATCGACGACGTATCCTCATCCGGTATGGTGGATGAGGGACGTCGAGGTGTTGTCGTGGACGATGTCGTCGGGGAAGAGGCTCCGGCTGGGTGGCGGACGCAGGAGGGTGTGGGGCTTCGTCGCGGGTTTTCGCGGCCTCAGTGTACGAATGGGTGGGCAGATGGGATGGGAGTGGGGAACCATGGCTTAGGGACGCGCTTGTCCGAAATATGGGGTAAGTTACAAAAGTACCCCAACCGATTTCAGGCGGTTCTTTCGGTTCAGGGGTACCACGGGTATTTTGCATGTCGGGATTTCACAGGAGGTGGGAGTTTTCACGCGCGTTGTAATTTTGGAATAGGAAGGCACGGGTTGAGATGGAGGGAGTTGTCGGAGCACAACGAGACAAAGATATATCTTAAATATTTCGGGGTAACAAGGCGTGGGTTGAAGGGGCGGGAGTTTCGCAGCATAATAGACAGAGACGCTAGCTTGAAATTTTGGCATAACAAGGCGCGGCTTGAAATTTCGGGAGAACAAGCTTAACGTGTACAAAAAAAAGACAATTTCACTACAAAAAAAAGACACATCCGTGACATTTTGGGCCGAACGAGTTTTTTTCTGTCATACATATGACACTTCTATGACGATAATTGTGACAAAACCCGGTATCATCATAGATGTGGTGGGCTCCTACTTCTATGACAAAAAATCATGACAGAAAATGGGCTTTTCGTCCTGGGCGGGCCGGAGACGCAGCTGCATGACATTCTTTGGGCCGTCCATGACGGAAAAAACCGTGGTAGAAGCGAGGGCGAGGAAAATTTTGGGGAGTTCCCGGTTACGGTGGGTGGTCGGGGGCCGAGCGATGTGTGTTTCTCTCATACACATACGCGCCTGTGTGCGAGGCGTTGGCTCTAACTGAACCCAAGCGAGGCGTTGGGCTCTAACTAAACCCGAGCGATTACACTGCAGGCTACGCGTTACTAAACCCGATCCATCGATCGATGGCTATTAACTGAACCCCATCGAGTGATTCCTTCGCTACTGCTGCTAACTGAAGCCGATCGATGCTGCCTCTCTGGATGAACAATGAGCATTGCAGGGGGGGTGTGGATGAACAGTGAGCGGTGGGAGTGGATGAACAGGACCCGTGGCGTTGCCTCTGGATGAACAGGAACCGGATCGATCGAGCCGGTTGGGGCTGGATGAACAGGACCCCGTGGAAGGCTGGATGAAGAGGACGACCCCGTGGAGGGCTGGATGAACAGTAGATGGTGGAGGGGTGGATGAACAGTACCCGGGGAGGGGTGGTTGAACAGGAGCCCGTGGAGAGGGGTGGTTGAACAGTGGCCGGTGGAGTAGCATGCGGTGGAGGCTGGATGAACAGGAGCCCGTGGATGAACAGTCGCAGGTGGAGGCTGGAGGAGGTCGACGGTGGATGAACAGTAGCCCGTGGAGGCTGGAGGAGGTCGACGGTGGAGATGAACAACATCCCGTGGAGTCCCGTTTTGCGGTACGCCACACCCCTCTCGATGAACAGGACCCCCGTTTCGACCATAGCTCTCCAACACAAGTCCGTTTCGTTTGCTTTGCGGTACGCCACACCCCTCCCGATCAACAGGACCCCCGTTTCGACCGTAGGAGGTCCGTTTCCTCCGTTTTGCGGTATGCCAGACCCCTCCCGATGAACAGGATCCCGTTTCGAACGTGGCCGGTCGAACACAAGGCCATTTCCTCCGTTCTACGGTACGCCAGGCCTCGTTTCCATCTCATGTTCCGTCCAAGCCCTCTCGATGAACACGACGACGCATTCCGTTCCGACCCAGCCGGTTGGCTCCCCATGAACACGACGACGATGTTGTTTCTCCGTTCCGACCCAGCCATGTACACGAGCCCTGGCCATACGTATATATGCGTGAGTTGGCGTTCAAGACGCCGCCCATATGTGCGTACGTGGCATATTTTCTTTCTTGCACCCTGGCCGCTGTACTTACGTGTACATGCTACGTGCGCGCCTCTACTACGACACGTGTGCGCCTCTACAACGACCAGTATGTATGTACACGTTCGCGACCAGAATGGCAACACTATGTATGCTTCGACCAGGTGGGTCCTGACTGTCAGGCACTTCCTTGCGTGCGAAGATGTAGCTGGTGGGTCCCAGCAGTCAGGGGGGCGAATCGTTTTTTTTGCCCTGACGCACTTCCTTGCGTGCGAAGGTGTAGCTGGTGGGTCCCAACAGTCAGGGGGGAAACATTTTTTTGCGAAATACGGTGGCCCGTCTGGTGGGTCCCCGCTGTCAGGTGGAGGAATAATTATTTTGCGCGTAATAAGGAGGCACTTCCTTGCGGCCGCCGTGGACCCAGCTGTCAGCCTCTCCACGTACAGTTCACGTCCGATGGAAGCCGTTCCTTGACCATGTTGACCATGCCGCACCGAGAGCACCAGGGCAGTGGACGACGACGAGGCCTAGGAAGGGGACGATGCGGAGCCAGGGAAGACGCGGCAGTGGATGCCCACACGTAGAGGAGTACGAGGGTTCACTGGTTCGCTGCGGTGTGAGGCTGCCGTCGCCGCAGAATAACTGTTAACAGGGGGTGTGGGTGTGTAGAGGGATGGCCTGGCCAACGGTGGGAGTAATAGGGGGCGGTGAGGCCTCCGCCGCATCGCAGTCGGCCATGGGAGGCAGGAGCACGAGGCACGACCGGCGCTGGTTTGTGCGGCTGGAGCAAGAACACCATAGGTTGAAGAAGCACTACGGCCGTTGGATGGAAATCGTACGGTCACTGGAGCTAGAATTGTGCATATTGACTAAGTTGACAAAGCCCTCCGTCCCCGTCAACTTAGTAGGCACACAAGTTAGCCTGCCACTATACTGGGTCCCAGCTAACAGGGGTAGTATTCATTTTTTTGTGCGTAATAAGGAGGCACTTCCTTGTGTGCGAAGATATAGCTAGTGGGTCTAAGCTATCAGCAGTGGTAATGTTTTTTTCGTGAAATACAGAGGCCCTTTCGGTGGGTCCCTCATGTCAGGTGGAGGAATCATTATTTTGCACGTAATAAGGAGGCATTTCCTTGCGTGCGGCCATGGACCCAGTTGTCGGCCTCTCCACATACAGTCCACTTCAGATGCATGTCGGTCGTTGACCATGTTGACCAGGCCGCACCGAGAGCACCAGGGCGGTGGACGACGGCGAGGCCTATGAAGGGAACGACACGGAGGCAGGGAAGACTCGGCAGTTGTTTCCCACGTGGAGGGGAGTACGACTGTATGAGGGTCTACTGGTTCGTCTGCCGTCGTCGAAGAATAACAGCAGGTGTGGGTGAGTAGAGGGATGGCTAGGCCAGCGATGGGAGCACGGTGGGGCGGTGAGGCCTGCGTGGTAGCACAGCCGACCGCGGGGAGGAGGGAGCAAGCAGTCCTGCCAGCGCTTGTTTGAGCGGCTGGAGCAGGAAGAGTAGAGATTGAAGAAGCATGACGGCCGTTGGATGGACATCCAACAGTCACTGCTTGTGCGTCAACCTTTTTTTTTAGGAAAGCCTCAAATCTGTGGAAAATAGAATACAACCCATCTGCCATTATTTCTAATAATTTACAGCCCATTTGCTAATTCTTAAGGTTTTTTTGGAGCCTATATTCTTTTTGTTAGCATTACAGCCCATATTGTGGCCACAGTTAAAAAAATATACGAAATTTTGCATATTTCGGTGCGGTCCGAACAGTTTTTAATCCCAAAATTTCGACTCACATTCAAATTGATTTTAAAAATAAATGTATATCAATTTAAAATCCAACAAATTCTCCATGCATAAAAATTAATGTAATTTAAAATCTCGAAATGAAAAGAAAGAAATTTGAAACTAATTGCCGGTTTGTTATGTTTTAAAAATGTACAGCTCTCATTACCGATGGGCCATTTTCTCGGCCAGCCGAATGAAAGCTCTCCTCGTCTTGAAAGATTTGCAACCCAACAGGCCTGACAAAGCGACCTACTTGGCAAATCACAAAAAAACTAGGCTGTGGCCATGGACCCAGCTGTCAGCCTCTCCATGTACAGAACTCTTCCGATGGAATGTCGTTGAACACATTGACTACACTGCGCCGAGAGCACTAAGGTGGTGGATGATGGCGAGGCCTAGGAAGGGGACAACGCGGAGCCGGGGAAGACGCGACAGTGGATGCCCACGCGGAGAGGGGTACGAGGGTTCATTGGTTCGGCTGCGGTGTGAGGCTGTCGTCGCCGCAGGGCCTGGCTAGCAGTGGCCTCAACAGTAGCATAGCCGGCCACTCGAGGCAGGAGCAGGCGGTCTCCCCGGCGCTGGTTTGGGCGGCTGGTGCAAGAAGAGCAGCGATTGAGGAAGCAGCAGGACCGTTTGATTTAAATCCAACAGTTACTGCTACTAGAATCGTTTGTTGACTAAGTCAACAAGCCCTGCGTACGCGTCAACTTAGTAGGCCCACAGGTCAGCCTCCCAACCGGTGCGCCCCAGATGTCAGTGGGAAGAATCTTTTTTTGTGTAATAAGGAGGCAGTTGATTGCATGCGTCCAGGCCAGCGGAGGGAGTAGGGTGGGCCGGGGAAGCCTACGCGGCATCACAGCGGGCCACAAGAAGAGGGAGCAAGCAGTCCCGCCAATGCTAGTTTAGGCGGCAAGAGTAGGAAGATCAGAGATTGAAGAAGCACGTCGGCTGTTGGATGGACGTCCAACAGTCACTACTGCTAGAATCGTGTGTTCACTGACAAAGCCTTGCGTAAACAAGTCAGCCTCGAAATCTGTGGCGTGTACAGCCCATTTGCTATTATTTTTATAATTTTTACTCATTTTCTAATTCATATGGAATTTATTGCAGCCCATTTTCCATTTTTAGAATTGCTGGCCATTTTCTGGTCAGTACCAGGGTCAAAAATTAACTAAATATGTGGGAAATTTTGAAAATTCGCAAATTTTTGCTGGGGAACGGAATATTCTTAATCCAAAAAATAATAGCCATACTAAAAAAATTTAAAAACAAATTAGTATTATGTCATGTTAAATCCAATGAAATACGTATAAGATATCAGTAAAGAACAAAAACAAAAAAGAAACTAATATCCCATTTGCTATAATTTTTTTGGAATTTTCAACCCCTTTTGATATTACTTTTAACAGACAATGACCATACTCTTCGGCCAGGCCGGAATGCATCCCTCCTCTACTTGAAAGATTTGTAGCCCAGTAATTCGGAGAAAACAAGTAGGCCTAGCTTGGGTATTCTTCAAAAAGAAATACTGGGCTACCTATTTTCCCAAAGAACTGGTGCATGAGCATCTAGCTTTATTTATTTATTTACTTATTTATGTTTAGGGGACCACGAGCATGTACGTGGGACGGCTTCATGTGAGAGCCTCCCTTCCAGTTAATTATGGGCTTCTCTATTGGGCCTTCATCAGTGGGCTGCATATTATCAACAAGTGGAAAATGTGTTCCGTTCGAAAAATAGTATGAGCTACGTACGGTACGGGGCACTAAAGGATCGAACTGTGCAACGACTTCCAAAACATTGTGTTTGTCATTCTAACAACACATTTATTCAACAAACAGACGAAATATACTACTGATTGTACATTGAAAACAGTAGTAGGAGCAACCTGGGCTGGGGGTGCAAAGAAGCAGTAAGCAGGCCAGAAGAGTGAAGACGCAGCTCTCTCTTCCAAACCAAACATCAGCCATCATTACAAAAGGGCTACCAAAAAAGAACAAGTGTATGCATCAAACTAAATAAAGATCCTACTACACCAAGTGTATGCATCTAACTAACTGGCTCAGTTAGATGTTACTATTTATTAAGCTGTGGAGATTAGCTGACGGCTTGAACCAGATGGGTGCCTGACGGGGGAAACTCCAGCCAGCAGGTCGAAGTCTGATACTTGCGACCCTCTCTCCTACTTTGGGCTGCAGAGCGTGGTGGCACATATCAGGGTATGGTGCATGCAGAGACGCATGGTATGCTGTGTACACACAGTTTTGCCTGATGAACGAAACCGCGCTGCCATCATGATCCTTGCCGTCGGTTATCTCCTGGTTAATCAGATAATTCAGTCCAACAAATAGAGAGCGTGTACCAAGGCTACTTACCAACCTCCAGTTAAAAATTCCTGAAGGCCCAGAGAAGCTGGGATCCTGCTCAAAGACCTTACAGTGACTGTGATTGTATTCCGCGAAACAACACGTCCGGTACGTGCGAACGATCATCAATCTTTCGCCGTCGTCTGATCGAGCCAGGAACCACCTGCAACTGCCATGCCGCTTTTCTTTGAAAGGTTCTGGGATTAGGAAGGGTAGGGACACCAGGCGGCCTACAACATCATATCAAGTTGGAGTCAAATAAAAAAGGGCTCTTCATTTAGTCAATCTTAGGAACAACATGTTATGAGCATGAATATTTTTTCAATAAATGTTGACAGTTATATAAGCAAGCCATCATGATATCATAGGAAAGTAACATACTGCTGTAAGAGCCGTTTGTAGCGATGACTGGAGTAGGCCAGCAATACGTCCAGCCATAGAAGGAGTCGACAACGTAAATGAAGCCCTTGTGTTCAATGGCATCAGAGAACCATGGAGGATGTATGATCCTGCGATGGACGTGCAGATTTATCCACTTACCGCAGTGACCTGTCAGATAGGCGAGACCGCGGTTGAAGAACGCAATTAGCCAGAAGTCTTTATAATTTGCAGATCTTGTGGGCACTTGGCAGATTACAACCTTGAGCAAATCAAACTTGGTATGATGTTGGCTACTGTAAGATTCTGAGTATTCTGGGCCGCGGTGCCAAAGCAGTGCTGTGTTAATCGAAGGAAGGGGGATCAATCGCCGGGTGTAGACCTCCACGAGCATCCAGCTGCCGCGACCGTCGACGAGCACCATCCAAGACGTGTTCATGCCGACCTAGTACATACCGTTAATGTAGCTGAGGGTGACGGGGATCGGATCGCAGTCAAGGGGGTTGATGCTCGCCACCCTACGATCATTATGCTGCGTGACACGCCGTTTTTGAAGATCAGGCGGCATCAGCAAGCAAGGAGCTGGCTTAAAAATCTCCCGACTGAGGGTTTTGAGTAAACTGTACAGCCCCGACGAGCACGCGGCGAGCGGCATGGTACTGAGATTGTCCACACGCGAAACAATGAGCTTGATTACCTCTGTGGGGAGCGAATTCCAGCCACTCTTTCAGTGAACGCTGCTCGGTTCTGCCATTGTTAGTGCTTGGGTTTCGGACGAGGGGGGGAGGCGCCTTAGCGGGTATGGAAGATTGGACGAGATTATGTGCGGACAAAGATGGAGAAGCGAATATGTGTTGCGGGAAGTGGACAGGTGATGATGACTACAACATGCCGCTTGACTTACGAGACACATACCAGCAGCGTAGGGTCATATCGATGCCAGACAACTTGCTTGAGTGATCACAGTATTGGTACTCCCTACAGTACTATGCCCTAACTTGCTTGAGTAGAGTAGTAGAGTAGGACTCTACTCTACTACTAGCACCGGAGTAGTAGTATATTCTAATCTAAAAAGTTACAAACTCCAATGCCCGAGCATGGAACAACTACGAACCATGCTCAAAGACTGTGTCTACGTGGTGTTTGGACTTATATGCAACCTGTACATTGCACAGCACACCATCACCAACTCGGTTTTTTCTCTACTCCTACTCCTATAAAAGTCTCAGTTGGTGATGATGGACGCGAGGAGTCATGTTCAGCCGGGCATGCAGCGGACGGCGCAACACTATTAGATTTGTTAGAAGAAACAAAGAAGAGTAGTAGAGATAGAGACTTAAGGGAGGAGCATGAGGTTGTGGGAGATAAGGATGAATGAGGCAAGGCCGTATCTATAAATGTGGATAGAGGTGCGGGTATCTTTTGTAAAATTTTCATAGTTGGCTTTCTATCCATCAGATATAGATCGGACGGTCTATATTACAAGATGGCAGGCATACCATGATCACCAACTCTGCTTCTACACTTATAAAAAAACAGAGTTGGTGATGATGGTGTGCCTGCCATCATGCAATATAAGTCGTCCGATTTATATCTGACACATAGGAAGGAAAAATGCAAATTTTGCAAAAAGATACCCACAACCACTCAACATTTTCAGATAAGGCCTTCCCTCGTTCATCCTTTTCTCCCACAAGATAAACTACTCATACAAATGCATCTTGATGTTCCGTGCAACGTATGGGCATCTTGCTAGTAGATAGATAGAGACTAGGGAGTACTAGTAAGGACACCATCTACTGCTTGGTGTGCTACTCCTACGCTCCATTCGGCGGCCGCAACGTCCCCTACAGCCACTCCCTCCTGCGCTCCATTCGTCAGGCGCTGTTGACATTTGGGGAGTGCACTCTCGCGACTGCTGGCAGCCACGACTTCACCGACGACGACTTCTTCCCCGACCTCGGCAACCTCTTCCTCAACGACATTGGCGACAACCTCAATGCCAACGTTGTTGTTCCCGTTGCACCGTATATGTTTCTCCTTCCTGTTCGAAATCGTGGTAGAATTCATGTTTCTACTCTGTATCCTACTACTATGCTAGTACACATGATTAGTTTCATCTTTGTTATAGCCGTCATGATTTATTTTGTGCTTATTTGGATTAAATCTCGTAGTAACTTGCTCATATATTCAAGTGGCGCAACATCCCCTACAGCCACTCCCATTTCATGGACGGCCTGGTCGATGCCTCCAAGGAGCCCTTCGTCTACTGCTATGAGTGCCCGATGCCGTTTTGGGGCTCGCCGACGGACATGGTGCATCACCTCACGGATGTGTGCAGCGGTCACTACTGGCCCTTGGCGGAGAACATCAAGTATGAGACGTGCTACCCGTTCACCATGTGGGAGTCACTGGAGGATCACCGCCGCCTGCTAGTCTCGGAGGAGGACGGTAGCATCTTCCTCTTGATCATGGGCACCGGCGAGGCCCGTGCAGGACGCCGCCCCGTCTCTGTAGTGTGTGTCAGGGGTGACGCCGCTGACGCTGACACTGACATGAGGCCGATGTACGGGTGCGTGCTCACTGTTACTACCCCTCAGAGGTACGTGGGCAGCGACACCGGCTCCATCATGCTGACTATGACTGTGCAGAGCTGGGACCTTCCCGCCTATGTGGACATGAAAGACACATGGTATGATTTACCCGGCAACGCGGTGCACGGGGACTCCAAGGAGGTTCACTTGGACATATGCATTACCAAGTGAAATGTTGATCATTAGTCTTCGCTCAATGTAATCCGCTGTCTAAGCATGTGGAGACTTCCATGCAGGATCTTGCTCTATTGGAGTATCGCGCATGAATAAAAGTGTATCCGTTTATAGTTTAGTCCAGAATCTTCCATGTATGAATTCTTACTACAGTACTGGTGAAAGACTTACGATGAACCATTTCTTACATATTCTCTGCCCCCTTGGAAGTCATCCTGATTTAATCCCTTCGTCTAGGTGTATAAGGGCATGGTTAATATTACTTAATAGTATAGCCAACTCTTGACTATAAGAAAGTGCCATGTCATCTGTAGCCAACATGTATAACAATCGATACTCAAAAACTAATTCTTAAAGATCATTTCTTGCAAAGCACAATAAGTGTTATTTCTTCACAAGTTTTGGATGCAGGTTGAACAGTTGAACGCTTTTGTTTGCAAAAGATACCTTTTTATCTATTTCACCCGGATGTTTGTGAGCTCTAGAGATGAAATAATATCCGAAGAAACCTATCGATACCCGTTACACATGAGATGACCCCTACATCCTTTGTCAAAATAAACAACTCCCCGATCAATGCATTTCACTCTTCGGTGCAACGCACGGGCACCTTACTACTATAGATTAGTACGACCAAAAATTGAACTAACATTATATATAGTACGATAAATGCTGATGCATGTCACCTAAAATTATATCATTCAAAACTATGTTCAAATACGAATCCAACGATATAGTTTTTGTTGACATGCACTAACATTTTGTCAGTTAAATCTTCAGTCAAATTCAATGGGGGACTAATAAACCACGACCGATGTAGTACAAGTGTAGAGGGCGGCGCTGCACGGGAGTCTCACCTCTCACCCCGCTCGTGGCGCGGCAGTAAAGCCGTCATATCACAAAACCCAACCACTCCCAGTAATAAGTGGCCTGGTAAAATAAACGGACAAGCAACCATCACATCCCTCCATCTTTTTTGCATTTCATCTCTCTGCATTTACTTTCTCCGGTTCATCTCGCACACACGATCCCTAGCTACTACTCCTAGGGCCAGTTCTTTTGGCGGCTTCCCCAGCTTTTCCCATAAGACTACTCACGGTGGAGAGTAACAATAAGGCGCCTCGCTCATTTATTTGGGCTTCTAAACTACTACTCCGTCCTGGTTTATTCCTCACCATTGTAATTTGTGCTAAATTTTGACCAAAGATTTAACTGATAAAATGTTACTCCCTCCGTCTAGGTGTGTAAGTCATCTTACGAAAACCAAATAATCCCAAAACACTTAGGCGCGGTGCATTAACTTCTACCTCGTTTCTTGTTTCTTGACATATCAACCAATAAGAGATAAAGAGTGTGCATGCTTTTAATGACTTGAGATATCAAACACGACATGTAGTGGTTAGTTCATTGCATGCAATACTATTAATTAGCAAATAAACATAGTAGTGCATGTGACATGCACTAACATTTCATTAGTTAAATTTATGATCAAAATTTGACACAGATTACAATGGGGACCAATAAACCAGGACGGAGGTAGTAGTTATGGGATTACTAATCTAGAAGCCTAAAAGAACTGGCCCCTGGTACTCCTACTAGTAGTAGTACTCAAGTTGGAATTCCAATTGCACGACACAACTTGTTAGGCAAAAAAATCGATACAGGGTGTAGGAAGCGGTTTGGGAATTTGCATGCCTTTCCAACCAGTGAGATACTCCATACAAAGTACGACAGAGAAATAAACACAGAGAAGGAAGCTAAAAGTAAACAATCAAACGAGCATTTTTGCATTTGTTTTGCATTGAATCGTTTCACACGCTTGACTAGTGCTATTTTTCTACTATTACAAAAAAACCACATCGTAATGTTAAAACGTGCATTTGCACGTACATAAGTAATAGTAGTACTCCCTCCGTCTTGGTGTATAAGTCTTCCCTCCTTCTTGGTCACGGTGCATAACCAAAGATGACTTATTGACCTGGACGGAGGGAGTAGCACAGTATGCAAGCATATATCGAGAGAGACGTGTAGGGCGATAGTATATAGTAAAGTTTATGCTATATGCACGTACTTGCAAAACGCAAGGTTTCCAAACTTCCCCTTTTACATACTTAATTAAGGACGCTAAAAATTCCTGAACGTTCGGGATTTATCATTTGCGTCCCAAAACTAATGAGATCGCCTTACAAAACAAAAAATATACTCCTCCTAAAAGCCACGACGCTCGCAGGAGCGCTTGCGGCGCCCCACGAGTGCCTTAGTGCGCGGCCGTTTCCCAGCGCGCTGACACAACGCCACTTCCTCAGCCTCGCAACTCGCGAGCTGCTGGTTGGCAGCTTGCCGGCGAGTGAGCGCGATCTCGCCGGTGTGGTGATCCGGCGCCAACAGGTACTCCTCCTTGCTGGAAGCGTGCACCCGGTCCACGTACCACCAAGCGTAGATGAGGCGCTTGGGCCCGATTGCATTCAGGGCATCGGCACGGGAGTCCTCCGCCACCCTCATGGCCCTCGCACGAGCCTTCTGCCAAAGAGCCAATTTCCTGACTCTCTTGGACGCGACATAGGCCTCCCAGGCAGCTTGTTCCGCAGTGCGCTTCTCTTCCTCAGCCTTCTTCTCCGCCTCTATTTTGGCACGCTCTGCTGGAAGCAAAGCCTCACACAAGGTGACATCCATTTCTTTCCAAATCTCCTCAAGGCTGGGGGGCTCAGTGGGTGGCGCGACGTTCTCCTCGTAGCGGGGAGCCGACGCATCCTCCGACACGCATGCTGGCGAGATTGGGAACACCGACGCGTCCACCTGTACGCGTCGCAGTGAGAAGCGGAACACTGACGCGTCCTCCTCGACTAGTGGCAGGAAGGAACGGAACGGCGATGTGTCGCGTTGCGGTGAGGAGCGGAACACCGACGCGTCCTCCTCGACTAGTGGCGGCGAGGAACGGAACGGCGAAGCGTCGCGTAGCCGCGAGGAGCAGAACACCGACGCGTACTCCTCGACTATTGGCGGCGAGGAACGGTACGGCGATGGGTGACCGTCCGCGCGGTGCAGCGAGGGGCTCCTAGGGCTTGGGAGAGGCGATGCCATGGTGGTAGACGTGAGAGGGAGGGGGAGGAGATAGCGATGAACGTGAACGTGAGGGGGAGGAGATAGCGATGTCATGGGAGGCGCAGTATTTATAGCGAGCAATGGCACACCTACGTAAGATATGGACTGAGCTGCACTGACTTAACTACAGGTCCAGTTGCGTCACTGACATGTGGGCCAGATCCCTGTTGGGCCCATATGTCAGTGACCAATGCACCTGCAGTTAAGTAACAGCTAGGTGGGCATATTTGTTGGAGTAAATTACGGGGGAGGGAAGGGGTGGAAATATTGCTGGTCACAACGGATTGGACGAGCGTGGGGGGAGGAGAGTCATGCATGCAGATTTTTTCACACGGGGTGGAGTGGTGGGACCGCCGGAGGGAGAAGGAGAGTTTGGCAGGCATATTGTTTCCACACATGGAGAGGAAAAGATTTGGAGACGAACAGGCTTCCTGCAGGTATGGGGAACGGTGCATAATAAGTCATCTTGCATGCCGGGCTAGGTATAGTCTCAAGTCATTAAAAACATACACGCCCCACACAAGTTCATATTTCAAGGTGCACTAAATTATTGCATGCGATGATTAAGGCTGGCCATAATGGTGGTATCTTAGCTGGTATCATGCACACGGGAATAGCAAACATGCTGATGTGGCAAAGAATTAAAGAAGAGAGGGGGGTTAGAGTAACTAGTGTTCATGCATGCACTGGTAAACACATTTTTTTGTGAAGAACAACAACATTAGTTGAGTACTTTTGCAGACTTCAAAAACTATTCCACCGCCTCTACTATCTTGCTAAGAGTAGGTGAAAATTTTGAATCGAGCCCTTTAAACTAGAAGGGAGGTAGTGGTACTCTAATAGCTAACCTTGTTGTGATGACAAGATAGGACATGGCACGCACCTGGACGAAGGAACTAGTCTGCATTGTGCATTTAAGTTTTGTCTGAAGTCAATGTACCTCTACTTTCACCAGACTTTTAGAAAAATGTACTATCAACATTCACAATGTCAAATCAATATTTTTATACTCATTATGAAACATAGTTCTTATACTCATTATAATCAGTATTGTAGATATTGATATTTTTAGTATAAATTTGGTCGTGGGATTTCATTGATGCCTGTCAAAGCATGGAGGAAGCGGAGCTTAGGGCTTGCATTGCTGGTCTCCACATAGGTATTTCTCTTCATAGTCCTGTAATTTTAGAGACTGATTGCGCTTTTGTGGTAGCATCTCTTGCATCGGGGGACTATGACAGGTCTGCTATGCGTGACCTGAAGATGAAAGCGTTGAGCATCTCGAAGTTGATCAGCAATCTTCAATTGTCAAAGATTAGCCGTTCGACCAATAAGGTGGCACACTTAATTGCTAAGTATAGCTTTGACAATAGATTAGATGGTATTCTTGTAAATAATGTACCACCCTGTGTGGTGAATCATGCATGCGGAGTAGGCAAAAAAATTGCTCATTTATAGCCGGTCGAAGTCTTAAAGGGCGCGACCGCGCGAGGGAGGCGAATGTCATGGGAGGCGCGACGGTTGACGAAATTAAGTGAAGTTACATCCACGCGCCGGCATGGCGTGCGAACAGGCAGAAGCTATACCGTCAGGCCTACGATATGGGTCTAGTAGACATGACATCTAGTGGGTCCCGCATAGTTCTCGAGAACTCTTTGGGGGCTTGCAGCCGTTTATCCACCGGGCAAGCCAGCAACCCCACGCCGTTCGCACGCCCTACTCGTCCCCGTCTTCTACCTTACAACAGTTCGCTCCCAGTCGTCCCGTCCTTTCACATTAGTTTGCTCCCAGTTTTTTTGCGGGGTACAACAGTTCAACTTCTCCTAACCCTCCTCCAAAATCCATGGCCTCCCAAATCTCCATGGTCGCTGCTGAGTACCAGGTTAGAGCCATCACCGGCGATGAGTTCATCGTCATCTACACACGTGGATCCGCGACGGTGAAAGCATGCCTTGCTCGTTTCCTACGCATGTTCAACAGTTCAACGGATGAGTGGGTCGCTGGGCTAGATGTTGAGTACACCACAGTCCTGGGACGAGAGAAGGATCTAAAGGACGAAGAGAGGAAGAAGCCCGCCGTGATCCAGGTTTGCGTACATAACGTTTGCTTGGTCTACCACATATGCCATGCCGACGTTGAGTGCCAGGATTTTAAGAACTTCCTCAAGGACAACAGAGTGAAATTCGTTACTGTAGGCTTTAAGAACGACAGGGATGTCCTGCGTCGGATAGGTCTCGTTGTAGGCCAGCCCTTCGATCTCCAGAAGGCAAGCCTGGTGTCCTCCTCTCAACCTTCAATGCTGACCCTGGCAGCAGCCATGATTGATCCTTCGTACGCTAAACTGAAGAAACCTCATCACGAGTTTCATCATGCATGGGAGTCGAAGACATTAGATGAAGATCACATCCTGTACGCAGCAATGGATGCCTACCTTTGTTTAAATATCTACAAGGGTTGGATGAAGAAGCAGAGCCCAGTGTCCGGTTCAAGCAAAGAAGCGTCGGCGAAGAGGAAGAGGAAGAGGGACGAGGACGAAGTCGAGGACGTGGACTCGGACTCCGAGTAGGTGGCAGTGCCGTCGCTCATGCTGGTTCTACTGCAGTGTCAAGCGGACTAGTTGCTTAGTTTATTTTCAAGGGTGTGTTGTGCTGAGGCCCCAGCAGAACTATGTTTATGTTCTTTCTCGTTATTTGAACTCTTTAGTACGTACAGTAGTACTAGTACTATGTCTTACTACTGTTCTTCTTGCAGTTGGTACTACTGCTCGTATCTTCGTGTTCCTACTGTACTTAATACGTTCGTACTAGTAGTATAATTTGGGTCAGTCGATTTGTGAAAGAAGTTCGACGGAGCGAAGGAAGAAGACGGCAGAAGAGGTGGAAGAAGCCCTTCTAGCCATCCATGTTGCATCAAACGGCTCACAAGAGTCGACTGACCCAAATTGCTCCTTCAGATTGCAGGATCCACGTGGCATTCAAGGTCTCGAAGGTAGATTCCGCGTCCGCACCCGTTTGCGGGCTCGACGCGCGCGACCGGCTTCCGCCGCGACAGCCACCATGCAGGCCTCCTCCGCGCGGGCGGAGACGACAATGACACGCTAGTTCCTCCTCGCCGGCATGCTGGAGCACACGCTCGTCCTCCTCTTTGTATGCTGCGTGCATAGACGCGGCTCCACCAGCTGCTCGCGTACTTGGCAGCATGGCGGCATCGCGAGGAGGGACTGCAGACAACGTGAGCGGGCGAGCCTTCGGCTTCATGGCACAGGGATGGCGGCGACATGGCGGTGATGGGCGAGAAATTGTTGGCCGGAGCAGGTGGAGCCGGCATGCGCAACGGCAGCGGCGGCATATTGATGAGTGCGCGTGTGGAGCTTACTTTAGTTTTATATAAGGTTGGTCAAACTTAAAAGAAAACCGTACTAGTACACGTAAACATTAGACTTAGGCAGCGCTCCTTTTATTAGTTAGTACCACAGCCACGATACGGAATCCTGTGCAAGCGCGTGAACCGCGGCCGCGCGGTCGATCGAACGGTGCGTCACCGTGTCGCGCTCGAAGGACATCCACCGAACCTTTTTGTGTGTGTGAAAACAATCCTCGAATATTACTCAACTTTTTTTCCTGGGAAAGTTCTTGACGCTGCAATATTTCCATATATTTGAATTTAGCTCCAGTTCGTGTTTATTTGGATTTGGACGTTTTAGGTGCGCCCTAGTTTTTTATAATACTGATTTTGTGTGTGTGACTGAGAGAGAACGTGTGTATGTGTCCATATGTGTGTTGTGGCGGAAGGGCAATGTGGAGACGGTGTGCGTGTGATACAGACATAGAGAGGTGTGAATGTGCAAATGATCATGCATGAGTGAGACATAGACAGATGCCGATACGTTGTGTATACATGAGAGAACGGTCTTCTAGTTTACTTGTGTGTTTGTGTGTGTGTGTGAGAGAGAGAGAGAGAGAGAGAGAGGAGCATCCGTAACACAACAACCATCTCTCTCGATTCGTCCGTCCCTCGCACGATCGCATGCAACACATGCATCAACGCGCACATTTTGACACCCTCACCCGGCCCTGCCCACCTCAAGGCCCGCACAATCTCTTCGTGAATACCCATTTCTCTCCTTAGGTTTGTTTTCTCTCAATATCTGACACACACACACACACACACACACACACAGAGAGAGACACACACAGCACAACACACACACACCCTCCCCCGAGCACACAATTCATCCCCATCCAAGGTTATACGGCGACCACTCTCGCTTGTGCTTCTTTGCACCCCAACATGCACAACACCTCAATCTTCAAAGAGGGCATCGAGCAGATCGAAGACGGCGACCACACCGCGCTAGAGAATGCAGGGTCATTTGGAAGCAGGGTGATGTGACGACGGCTGACTGACTCCTCCCCCCACCCTCTCTCTCTCTCTTGCACAAAATTACCAATCCCTCTCTCCCCCGCACAAAATTGTCAATCCCTCAACCCACGAGATCCTTCCCCTCTCGTCCATGTTTTTCCAGCTCTCTCATCAAACATGTTGTCTCTTCTCCTTCCACGTATACAGAATCCGGATGCACACGCATCTCACGTATATTACATGTCTCCATCTTTCTCACAGACCTAACTTCTTCCTCTCTCTTTCTCTCTCTATCTCTCTCTCTGTCTCGTTAGGTTTGTCTCCTACTCTCTCATCCACATACATACAATCTTTCCCGCCCTATCTGCTCCATCTTCAAAAGCTCTCTCTGCACGTTTCATTCACACATTGGGATATGTCAAAATGTTGCTTCTATAATGGCTGATGTAGAGTTATGGTTGTTTTTGTTGCATCCTACAAAGTAATAACTATGAAATGCATTTAGATTCTCATTTGACTGGGATTATGTGAGTTTGAGCATGTTGTGAAGTACTATAGACCTTGTATACATCTTGGGATTCGACAATGATTGTAACTATTGAATTGTATAGACCATTACATTCGTAGTCAATAGCCTAATATATTTATTTCACAATTTCAACAAATGATTAGTTCACTACAAACTAAGAAAACAAATGTGTACTCCCTCCATTTTTATTTAAGTCCGCGTATTAGCATTGGTCAAAGTCAAGTTTTGTAAACTCTCAGAAAGCTTATAACAAAAAATATTAACATATACAATAACAAATAAATACCATTAGATTCATTATTGAATGTACTTTCACATCATACATATTTGTTATGGTAAATGTTTAGATTTTTCTATAAACTTGGTCAAACTTTAGGAAGTTTGACTTCGGTCAAACCTAATATGCAGAGTTTACTACTACTACTCGCTAGTTGCTTAGCCGAATCACTCAACACGCCACACGGGGAGTCCAGTGTCACAAAATTTTGAGGTCGGCGGGAAAATCTCCCGCGACCCTGAATCGAGCAGTGGGAAGTTACCATCATAGCCTTCGGAACAGGCCTACGGATGACGCTTGGTAGGGGGCTGTTTTCGTAACTTCAGGTTCACCCTACCCAGCCAACCCCACCCCGGCACCCAGAGTAGTACACCTGAATACTCCCCATTTTCTATCCCCACCGCAAAATAGACTTCTCCACGGCACCGCAGCCTTCGTGCTCCTCCCCCTTTACATCGGCGCACTCGTCCACCGCAGCGCATCTGCCTCATCGACGACCTCGTACGCCGCACTGGAGCCGGTCCACCGTCGTCGTCGTACACGGAGCCTCTTCCCCGGCATCGTCTTCCACGGTCTCGGATCTGCTTCCCGGAAGCCGACGCCAAGCGCAGAAGTACCACCGTCGTGGACAATGAACTGACTCCCGTTGCCGACCATGACTCACAGAGGCCGCCGCGACCATCGTTCTCCTCCTCGATTGGTAATGTGTCTATTGAATCACTTAGCAGTACATGTGCAGTTCCAATTTTGTTCATACCTACCCTTCAAATTTCCTGGGTGCTATTGTTCCTGTAAAAGTAATTGGTTATAGCCTCCATTGTCCAACAGAATATCAGCTTGTAATTGTGCGTCACTCCTATATCGCGCTGTGCTTGGGTAGCTTTTTCATCTGCAACCAGTAGTGTGGCAAATGATGGAAAGGTTTTTAGAACTAGCAAGATGCCCATGCGTTGCACGCATCAAGATGCATTTGTATGAGTAGTTTATCTTGTGGGAGAAAAGGATGAACGAGGGAAGGCCTTATTTGCAAATCTGGAGAGGGGTATGGGTATCTTTTTGCAAAATTCCCATTTGTTTCCTTCCTATCTGTCAGATATAAATCGGACGGCCTATATTGCAAGAAAAAAAGTATATAGAAAAAAGTAGACAATAGAGAAGTAGAGATAAATATTAAATATTAAGTATAAAATAAATATAACAGTAGAGAAGAGAGTAGAGATAGTAGACACATCGGGAAAGGATCGCGCGCGTGCGGGAAAAAGCGGCCGGGCGTGCGCTAGTTTTGGCGCGCGGCGTCCGGCGCGCTTTATAAAATCCAACGCCCTCCCACCGCTCTATGCCTTGCCACCGCTCTCTTCCTGCTCTGTGCCTCGCCACCGCTCTCTCCCCGCTCTTTTTCGCCTCGCCGCCGCCGCGCCACCATGTTACCGCATCACCGGGAAACTTGGGGATACCGCGGCGTCCTCGCGCGCCCCTCCGGCGGCTTCTCCGCCAAGATCCGGTTCTGCGGGATGCGCCTCGGCCTCGACAATTTCGACACCGCCAACGAGGCCACCCGCGCATACGATGCGGCGGCGTGGCGCCTCCTGTGGCCTCATAGAACATTGAACTTCCCCAACGTGCCGACGCGGGAGCGGGCGCAGGAGCTCGCGCCTCTGTTGCAGCTTAGCACCGACGAGGATCGTCGCGACAATCGGAGGCGGGAGCACCGTCTCGGCATCACCGAGATGGACGAGGAAGCCATGGCGTTGTGGTGCCAACACTTCCCATAGGACATCATCAATGAGCACGAGTTCTACACGCAAAGGAGGGCGGAGAGGGATAAGAGGAGGGCGGTCCGAGCCGCCTATCGCAAGGACAAGCGTAGGCGAAAAGCGGACGCTCAATTCAACATGAGGCTGGGAGCATCGTCGCCCTGGGAATCCGACGATGATCGGTATCTCCACGCATATAGTCAGACGTCGGAGGAGGACATCACGGAGGAGGAGTCGGACGACGAGGAGTAGTTGAATTATCTTTTTTTATCTATCTATGCTGAGAACTATCCTCTACTCTCTAGTCTCTACTTCTTGATCTCAGCACTGTAAATGCTTTTTAAAGCGCCACGCGTTGCGATTCAGTTGGAGATGCTCTAACATGGCAGACGAGTGCTTTAATGTTGCCCACAAGATGCACGAGTATTACTAGTAGTATATTTTTCTTGACATGTTGAGATTTTAAAACCACGAGTGCGAACATGCCGAGGAGCAATGAAGACCAAACACGGGATATTCGGGACATCTTCAAGGAGCGTGGCAAGTTAAAGAGGAGCTGCACCGAAAGCGAGCTTTGGTAAGTAACACCCTTTCAATTACTTTTGTTTAGCCTCGTGTTCTTCGATGTGTATATGTTGCAGTTTCTGTTTCTCTTAAGTGTGGTGTTCTTCGATGTGTAATAAGAAGAGTCTTAATCGTCCTAATGCTTTCGTTTTTAGCTTGATGTAGGAAGTGGGTGTTCTCACCTTGTAGTCTGTTTTTATTTTTTTTCCTTTTGAATTCACTTCTCCGAGTTCTGTTTATCTGTCTTCTACTAAATGGATCTAGGTTGCTCTGAGTATTGATCTAAAAAGGAAGTAACTTCATGCCAGGATGCAGTTCCTGCGAGGAGGGAAGTATGGTCAACCTCGAGATCATGTTTCCAAAATGAGGCTGGATTACACACAAGGTGCCAGTTCCCTAATGATGCTAGATTAGACACAAGGTGCAAATTCCCTGATGATGCTGGATTACACACAAGCCAGGTGGAGTCGTCAGCTGTTCGTGTCCTCGTGGCATTAGTAAAGGCTGAAAGAAAGCGTGCATCAGCCCTTGAGAATGTAGCTGAGTTCCTGAATAAGCGAAAAGAGCAATCAGATGCTCTCTTCGCCCAAACCAAAGAAGAGATGGAAGAAGCCAGAAATAAGCTAGCAGAGGCAGAGCAGGCTAGGCGTCTCCTTCTATCTAAAACTGTTGTCAGTACAAAATTTCCTTCGTAATAGCTAGGTTCAAATGTTTATCTAGTCAGCATGCCTGTTGTGATGTCCGTGCATATACTGATGTGGCACAAAATGTTTTTTTCGGGTCATGTAATAACAACAATTACTTTCCAAACAATAACAAACGAAGCATTGGACATGGTATAGTTCACGCGCAAGCCCGACATTCCAAGTTCAACTTCCACATCAAACTCATGTTCACAGATATCTCAACATTCATACATAATGTCTACAACCATGATTCACTTCAAAGCCAAAAAAATGTGAGGAGAGTTATAAATAAAGAAAAACCTCTACTAGTTCCTGCTACCAGTGCGAGCACAACAAGTCAAGACCATGCGTAAATTAATTATATTTTAGTCATTTTTTGTGTTCTAAAATGCCTGCCGGCTCGAGGAAGGACGTGTTGCCGGCACACGCGCGGATTCAATGAAGGCAGGCGGGCAGTCTTAAGCTGGTTGCACGCGGCGAGGAGGCGTGCTCAGCCGGGACTGCAGCGAGTGCGGCCCTCTTGGCCGGCGCGCCGGTTCAATGCCTGCGCTATGAGAGGTCGCGTCCGTGTTGGAGAAATCACTCCCTCCAGTCCTATCCGTCAGATATAAATTGGATGACCTACATGAGTTGCACGGAACATCAAGATCTTGTGGGAGAAAAGGATGAACAAGGGAAGGCCTTATCTGCAAATGTGGTGAAGAGTGCGGGTAAATTGCCATAGTTTCCTTCCTATCCGTCAGATATAAATCGGACGACCTACATTGCAGGATGGCAGGCCCACCATCATCACCAACTCTATATTTTATCCCTACTCTTATAGAAAGCATTGTTGGTGATGATCGTGTGCCTGCCATCCCGCAATATAGGCCGTCCGATCTATATCTGACGGATAGGAAGGAAACTATGGCAATTTTGCAAAAAGATACCCACACCCCTCTCCACATTTGCAAATAAGACCTTCCCTCGTTCATCCTTTCCCCCCACAAGATAAACTACTCATACAAATGCATCTTGATGTTCTGGGCAACGCATGGGCATCTTGCTAGTTGTTTCAAAAAGCCCATGTGTGTGTGAGAGAGAGGGAGAGTGGAGGAGGACAGAGTGCATGTGTGACAAAAACACAAGGAGTGTGTGTGCGATAGGTATCAACTTAAAATGAGGCGATAGTGTGTGTGTGCATGATCGAGAGGGCGTGTCTCAAGAAGGGAAGAAAAATCTACATAGATACAATGAGCGGGAGAGAGACATGTATGCGATAGTGGAGGCACGAGTGTGTGGGTGTATAAACCTATCTAGAGGCTAGCTAGTCGATAAATGTTTGTGAGAGAAATACGAGTCGGGGTGCGAAAGCGAGAGCTTTGTGTGTGCGAGAGAGAGAGGGTAGTCGGGAAGGGGAGTGGAAGCAGGAGTTGTGTGTGTGTCTGTGTGTGAGAGAGGGGGGTTGTCTGATCGGTAAACAAATGAATAATGTCAGTCTGGGATGGAGACGAAAAGGAGACCACAACAAATGTTGTGTCTACAGGAGAGAGAGAAAGAGAGTAATTTTAGTGGTATGGGTCATATGTAGAGACATATAGGGTGTGTGAGAGAATCCCATAGAGAGAAAGACAAAGTGAAAGACGAGTGGAGACTGTGTGTGGTGGTGAAAAAATAAAGCTTAGGCACCAAGTGATACCAGAGAACAGTAGAGACGTGAGATATAATGAAAACCGTGTAATGTATAATGATATGGAGAGCATGACACTTCTCAAGGGAGACGTCGAGGACCATGTTTGCGAGGATAGGAGAAACATGAAGTGAGCGTGCGGGTGAGCTGGAGAAAAGAGAGTGATAGCTACCTGAAGGAGCATGCATGCGAGAGAGATGGGCGTGAAAGGAGTGAACATAAAAGGGATTCAAATATTTGAATTCGAGATGATGATACATGTAATCCATACTCGAACCAAAATTGATCTATCAAACATTCATACTCATATGAATTCACGCACATCTATGTTATTTAATATGTAGATATTACTGATCCATACATTTTAGTAGAACATAATTTGGTTACTTTTTTCGAATTCAACCTTAAGATTTTGAGATCGTTGTATTTGTAAATCATATTATACATATAAAGGAGCAAAATTATTTGTTGTGCTTTTGAAAGTATATACAAAAAAATGATGTATATAGAATGTAACTCCAATTGAAAATGGATCCCGCTCGAAAAAAATAGAATACAAAACGGGATTCGAATTGAGTTGGCACGGTAAACGTGCACTGTGCAAAATTTGAACGAAGCAGGGAAAGTCGCAGTAACCGCCCGAAACCAAAATCTGCGAGATGGAAATTACTACTGCCTATCCCTGCCACGCAAAGCCTATCTGCTGGATTTCTATAGGTTTCGGTAGGGGTAGGTTTGTAATTTCACCCAAATATGACGTAACCGCCTCTCACCCGGATTCATACACGGTGGGCGCCAAAACACAGTGTGTACTCGGCCGAAATCGACTCCCTCCTCGATTCATATTCATACACGGTGGGCGCCAAAAACAAACTCTCATCGGCAAATATTCAGTGCATGCGAGATTGCCGTCCTATCCCCAACAGACTAATGTTGCTGTGATGTAGTAGAAATTTGAAACGGGGGCTAAGTTTGTAAATTTCCTCACATTTGAGACAAGTGAGCCCTGAATACATGGTTCCCCCTTCCTATCTACCTCCCTTTTCCCCATTCGTACTCCGTGGGCGCCAAAACACCCTCTCCACCCCCACCCTCCTCTGTCCGCCGACGTTCGCCACCCCATCCACCGACGTCCTCCTCTACCATGACGGAGCTGATACCCCGACGCCGCCGTCCATTACAAGAGATCGACCTCTCTCATCCACGACTTCGGACCGGAATCCTTGCATCCTGTCCTCTCGCTTCATCCCCGCCGTCGTCCACCTTGCCGGCGCCGCTCCTACGACCGTCTCGTCCACCGCGGCCCGCCGCCACCGTCTACCCTCTTAGATCTGCTTCCACGCCGCCGACAGCCATCGCTACCGCAGCACCGTCAAATTCTCAGCAGATGCATACACGACGCCGCACTAGAGGCGGTACTCTTTCGTATCTGCTCAACTTATTTATCGCAGCAAGAAAATAGATCGCCACTGCTTTACTCTGATTTCTTGTCTTGGTTGCGAAGTTGCCTTTGTCCGGTTTGCACCTTCAGATCCGCCATGGCACGCTCAACACTACACTCCCAATGCTTATGGTTTTCCCCTTTTGTATTCCACACTAGTTAAATCACAGTAGACTAAATTTCAAAATTGGGTCAATCGATTTTATAGAGCTCACTGGAGTTGGCCGGTGCGAACGAAGGGGCTCAGGTGGTTGTTGGGCCTCGCCAAACGAAGAAAACTCGACGCGGGTGGGGGGTGGGGGTGGCGGAGGAACACATGCGGTGGGGGCCGGTGGTCCGGCTGGCGGCCCGTGCGGTGTTCTGTATGGGAAGAATCAGAGACGAGGAAGAAGAAGGGTTAGGAGACGTAGGATCTTCATCCAACCGCCTGAAATGGTCGAGAGACAGCTGGGAGTTGCGTTCTTAATGCGCTCTGGTTCATCATGTGTGGGCACTGCGCAACAAACATTTTATTATCCAAAATCTGCTTGCTCTTCTTTAGCATGTTCCTCTTCCGTTCTTCTTTAATATGTACTCTCTCCGTTCCTAAATACAAGTCTTTGTATAGATTCCACCATGGACTACGTATGGAGCAAAATGAGTGAATCTACACTCTAAAATGTATCTGGATACATCTGTATGTGATCCATAGTGGAAATCTCTACCAAGACTTATATTTTGGAACAGAGGGAGTATGATAGTAGGACAGTATGTTCCTTGTACTGAAGATGAGCAGGGACATCTGCAGTGTAGAGGTCTATACGGTCGGTTGTGATGGACACTTTGAGCCTCTTTGATTCGTAGGATCTTGTAAACATAGGAATAGGATTTGTAGTGGCCTGCCCACTTGAATCCTATAAGAAAGCAAGGAAATGCGGGGAGCTGTGTCGCCTTTGAGAGTTACACTGATATTAACAGTACCGCACCTTCACTTGAAGAGAGCTGGTATCCGAAGCCTTTCTAGCCATACCGGCAAACTAGCACATATATTCCAGCAAGTTCCACTTTGCTGATTTTACTCTGATGCTTAAGGTTTTCCTGTTATATCTACACTATGATCTGTGTAGCTACTTTGTGTCGCACTAGCAGCAGTCCACTCTTGAAGATAAACACTGCAATGACTTACAAAATTGGCACCAAGGCATTGAGTTCCATTCTGGATGCAATGAAACTCATACGCTCCCCACCTGTTGACTCTTGTTCAGAATATGATCCTAATGACTCTTGTTCAAAATTGCCACATATAGAGAGACAACATGGAATTGCATTTCTTTGGCGCTGTGATTCATCATGAGTGGGCAACCAACATTGTATGCAATGAAGCGGAACATCAAGAATATGCTTCCTCTTCTGTTCTTTAACATGTTCCTCTTTGTTTATTCTGTATTTAGTACGTATAGTATGTTCCTTGTCAGGAAGGGGCGCAGGGACATCTGCAGTCAACAGCTGATAGAGCTGGCCTGTACGTGATCGATAGGCTTTAAATTACTAGCGGCAATACAACACCGTATTTTCAAGCCAGTTCCACTTTCCCGATTTATATATCGTGGTTATGGTGTACCCCTGTTATGTACATTATGATCTGCCTAGTTGCTGTGTGCTCTTGTTATCATGGTTTGGCAATAAACTCTCTATACAGTATATTATGAACCTGTCATTTGCCAGCTATCCTTACTTCTGGAGCCTATTTTTTTGTGTACTTGTGCCAGATTATATAAATGCACGCACCATATTACAGCACACATGAGCTCTCTCATCAGAATCCAGTGATAGCACACAAGTGGTTACAAGGGCGCCCCTATATTAGAATATCATCTGCATTACAAAGATAATCTCACAACTATTTATGTTTTCATGGTTCTCAGATATTATACGCAATTATAGTGAATACCAGAATCCGTGCATCAGAAGAATATTGTGGAACACTGCAATGACATACAAAATTGGCACCAAGGCATTGAGTGCCATTCTGGAAGCAATGAAACTCATACGCTCCCCACCTATTGATTCTTGTTCAGAATATCATCCTAATGACTATTCTAACCTCGAGGAGTCAAAGGTAGATGGCCTGTCCTGTTCACCCATCAAGGTGCCTGTTCTAATTTGGCAAGGTTTTATTGATTGCGCGTATCTTGCATATGTTTTCTTGCATTTCTTCTACTTTGTTGCACTGCCATCTGCTTAGTTTACTCATCATATAACTCGAGATGCCATGCCCATCCATTATCAATACATATTCCATCTGTCATCATACCATGTTTTCCCACTCAAATGTTGTTCTTATGCATCAGACATCAAAAAGGAAGAGGATGATTGCCGAACCCGAAGGAGCACCAACAAAGTCCTTGAAAAACGTGGTGGTGCCGTAGAAATCAGACAGCGCCCCACTTATATTGGTTGTACAATCAGTGACACAAAACGTAGGACCGACTCCAGCAGACTGTACCCATACTTCACTGGCCACACCACTAGGCCCACCACACAGGACCTGCACTCCAGTAAAAGGTATACCGATTTCATTTGCCATAGCACCAGCCGTACCACAGAAAAATCCCACTCCAACAAAAAGTACAGCAAGTCCACCGACCGAAGACCTATCCCAACTGCAGAGACGGCCAATTCCTGCAGATTGGAACCCCATTCCATTTATTCCCAGTTTAAAAGACAATGCTTTTCAATGTTGTTAGGGATTACATGCATATATTCCTATCATGGGAAGATTATAGTGAAGACAAATACCATTTTCACATCTTCCTGTCCAACTTACGTGTAAGTGCTATTATTCGTGGTTATTATTTTTCTGTTTTCTGCTGATCGAACACATCAATGATTTACATTACATTGTTGTAACTAGGCAAGGGTCAATCTGGATAGTCATGACGAGCAAAGCTTGCTTGTGCTTTTCAAGGAAGCATTGCAGCAGTATTAGTGTTACTTGAGGAAATCACACTTTGATGGCAAGTCTATAAACGGATTTCCTGTGAAGTCTCCTGTGCTAAATTTAGAAGACATTGAATGGAAAAACCTTGTTATGCACTGGTCTCGTTCCCAGGATGAGGTACTGTCTATGAAATCACATGACAATTTGAACTTCTACTTTTCCGCATGTGCCTTATGGATCTTTTTTGCAGGAAATCTGCTCGAAGAAGAATTCCGGTTTGAAAAGAACGACAGGATATCGCAAATATGCTGCCCGTTGTCCTATATCACTGTACTTGCATACATACCTGGTTCATTATGTGACAACAGTATGCATGATAGCTTGCTTATCAATTGTTCGCCCCAAATTATCTGATCCGTATGAATGGTTACATTAGTGTAGAATATATCCAATGCCAATGAATTTTTTTAGCTCTACATTGTTCTTGTAAGTACATGCTGTCCTTTATCAGTGTACTTATATTGACATGTAATTGTTCATGTACCATCACTCTGCAGCTTATTTTCCTTTACCCTCCATTTTCTACACATCGGATCTATATTTACTCTTACCATAAGGTTGGTACTGAAGAAGTTTAGCTGTGCATTGCTCTTGGCTGTGCCTTTTGCCTGTATCACTGCACATACATTTATAGCTACTTGCTTATGTAGCATCACTCTTCATCTTATCTTAAATATTCTCCATTTTTTCGTATATTATCACATCTATATATACTCTTAACAAAATGTAGAATAAAGGCAATGCTTATGAAGAAGATTCTGTGGTAAACTTCTTGAATTGCCCCCCCCCATCAGCATGGACAAGGGCTTTATAGAGCCTGTCTTCACCAGTAATGTAAGTTTGTCCTTCTCAAGCCTTCAAACTTTGTTGTGTATATTTGGTTAAGCATGACTGCAACAGCTATTTATTTTTGGTGTTTGCATCAAATTGCATGTTTAAAGTTTATTATGTACTAGTTCATAAACAAAACTTTGTCCTTCTCAATTTAAGTTTTCAGTTGTACAACCAAGTTACTTCTTCATACCATGTAAATTAAACTATACAAAGCAAGTGATCTTCTTTTGCACTGCATGTATGCTTCTGTTCTTCATCCGTAATTCAGTGGTGTGGTGAACCTACCCATTACAACACAGTGTCATATTCTGCAATGTCTTAACTATGAACAATGTCATATCATTCTACTATTATTTAAACTGTCTCTTTATTTACCAATCTGAAATGGATAAATTGACAGCACACTAAGCATTGATACTTATGAGTTCTTGATCTGTAATACAGTGGTGTCATGAAGCTCCCAACTCCTTCACAATGTCATTTCCTGCCATGTCTTGACCTGAACAATACCATATTGTGTTAATGCATTTTTAAACTATGTCACTTTATTCATCAGTAAGAAATGTGATGAATTATCAGCACTGATACTTTTATGTGCAAAACCTGTCATATGTCTGCTTGTTTATCTTTCAGAGTGAGGAAGATATAGGTGTTGAACAAGCGCAGTCTTATCATCTTGCTCAGGTGCTTGCGCTGTAGCTCGCCAGTAGGGCTAACCTTTCTTGAACTCTATTGAAGTGTTGTCGGTTTTGATATTATTTTGTCAGCGTGTTTATTTGCACTGGTGGTGATCTTTGATGTCCAGTGTATGTAATCTGCTGTCTGCTTGTGCTTTATTATCATAGTGGGGAACTTTGATGCCGAGTGGATGTAATATGCCGTAATTTCTTTATTTTATAGTCTAGGTTTTTTCTTATTCACGATGCTGCAGTTATTTTCCTGTATATATATCCTGTCTTTGCAGTAAAGCGGCCAAACCGTAAAATTACGGTACATAATCGGACCGTCATGCAATCACGATGTATGATCCGCATCATGGGCCCCGTCAAACTGGCCCACTAGTAGATTCGGTCCTTTAATAGGCCGAGTAACCCCCGACCCTCTTTTCGCAAGAAAACTCAATGGGCTTTTAGGAGGCTAAGAAATAGGTTGGGCCTGAAACGTGCCGAACAACTCATACGCCGGTAGCAGCCCGAAATGGACCCCAACCCATGATTGTGTGAATCAAATTACGGGCCAAAATTGTCTCGGTCCTTGTTTGGCCCAATCAGATATCGTTGCGAGCAGGCCGGATGCAAACCGGGCCGTAGTTAGGCCCAACTATATGACGGGCTTTTAAGAGGCTGAAATTAATATAGGGCCGAAATGTTAAACGGGCCCTTAACAGGCCGAAACTAATATCAGGCCGAATTACTAAATGGGCCTTTAGCAAGTGGGCCCAAAAGCATAATGTCCAGTTAACGGGCCGAATCTGACATGGGCCATAATTGAGGTCGAAGCCTCTTAAAGGGCCGGACCTGATCTGGGCCGTGATTTGGCCCAGAACGTGGGAGGCTTTTAACGAACCGGATCTCATATGGGCCATTATTAGGCCCAGAACGTGGCAGGCCATTAATGGACCGGATCAAATATGGACCGTCATTTGGCCCAAAACATGGCAGCCAGTTAATGGGCCGACCTACTAGGGTCCTCAAAATCTTGTGGGCCTATAGTTGGGCTGACCCATTAGTGTCGGCGAATTCTCGTGGGCTTTTAGTTGGGCCAGCCCATTATGACCCGCAAGAATTTTGTGGGCCTTTACCTGGGTCGGCCCATTATGGCACACAAAAATCTTGTGGGCCTTTACCTGGGCCGGCCCATTATGGCCCGCGAAATCTTGTGGGCCTTTATCTGGGCCAGCCCATTATGGTCCACAAAATCTCGTGGGCGTTTAGCTCGGCCGGCCCATTATGGTCCGCAAAATCTTGTGGGCCTTTAGTTGGGCCAGCCCATTTAAACTTGATGGGCCGTGCCACATGTCGACGTATCATAGGAGCCTTCTGTCCAATTAGTGGATGACATCTGTCCCAATGATGAGCCGACACGTGTTTCCTCCAGCCAATGATGATTTTACACGTGGAAAATCCCCATTGGTCGGGGCTGTTAACGGGTTATCGGATCCAAAACCCGACCCGATAGCTTAACGGCGTTCCTTTACGGTGGATGCCACGTGTCGGTCACCCTTGACGAAAGCACTTTTGTGACGCGCAATTTATCGTCATGGAAGTGGACACTTCCGTGATGATAATTTTGGTAATGTCATGGAACACTTCTACGACAGCACAGGTATGACTATCTTGATTCTGTCATAAAATCGTCATGGATGTACATGCATGACAAAAAACACGACCTACTGTGACAAATACGTATCATCACGGAAGTGTATTTTTTTGTAGTGTTTGCACCTCAACACGCACAACACACACAAACACCATTTAGACTAGAGTAAGGTACACGTGCATTGCATGCATGAGATTTGGCAACCAAATTATGAATAAATACCACATTATAGCATGTAAGCTTTGAGTCATATATGCATGATGTAGATGTTCGTTTAATTCTTATAGTTCATTTCATTCAAAATCATCTACTTTTTATTAGAAAGCTAATCTATTTTAAGATTCATGGAATTGTGCATTGTAAGACATAAAGTAAAAACAAATAATGGCAAATCATGTAGAAAAACATTTGGGCAATTATGATATGGAAGATTCTAGAACAAAGAAGAAGTGCTTGTGTTTTGAGGTTTGTGCATTATGCTTAAGTTAAACCATGGAGTCTTCTAGATTGTACATGTGGCGAAATCTGGTGGAATCTAGATGATATCCAACGGCCAGTAGCGCTCAAATTTACCATCTCTGCACCATCAGATTCGCCTTATCCAACGACCATCTTTCAAAGTTAAAGTTACCTGCACACAATATAAAAAATATAAAATATAATATATATAGGGGTATAGATATAGATATGTGATGAGAAAGCCATCCATCTTCTCCAATTAGAATAGTGTGTCCATGCATGGATGGAATGTGGCCAAACGATGTCTGCCATCGGTATCTCAAATTCAAATCAGCCCGACCTTGTTCAATGTGTATACATTACAACATGCTCGTTTCGAAACCACACCGCGCAGATCTCCGTTATATTCATGCATGCATGGGTTTCAAACATCAGGATCTCTTATTCAAATATTTGAATTCAACTTTACATTGATTATGACCTCACCTAGTCTTTTACACCCACACAGTCGTCTTCTCTTTATAATTGTACCACTAACTTTCTCTCGTGCATGCATGCACACACACTACCAGTCGGCATTATCCATCGCACACATGCAATCTTTTTCTTCAGGTCGGTCTCCCATGAAGGCAGACACCCACACACATCCCCCTCTCCATCATATCGAGCATTCTTTATCTTTCACATGTGCATGTGCAACGATCTATGTTCCTCTATGTTTGTCTGTATATAGCTAGGTCTTTCATAGTTTTCCACACAAACCGATCAATCGATATATCCAGTGAGGTCTCACCCTCTTTCCCACGTCCACATCTATCAATCTATACCTATATAGGATTACGGGGTTGTTTGGTTTGAGACTAAGTTTTCCAAAGCTTGCCACACCTAAGGCTAGGAAAATTTGACTAACTTAGGTGTGTGTTTGGTTCAAGCCACATCTTAGGAAAGCCACACTATGGTCCCACATCACATACACACAACAAGTGTGGCAAGATTCCCTTAGGCTTGCCAACTTGTGGCTCTCATTTTGAAGAACTAACCTCAGGCAAGTTTGGCAACATTGTATGGCAAAGTGTGGCACTCCTAGGCCTAGAACCAAACAACCCCTACATATATAGCTAATACACCCACATTAATTATATATCCAACATCCCCCTCTCATCATCCATGCCTTCCACTTCATCTCTCAGACGCGCGCACAATGGCGAAGACAGGGGGCAGCAAGGGCCCTGCCCCCCTAACATCACTATATATTGAGGCTAATATGAATGTGATAATTAGAAAATTGCTGCTAAAAATGGTTTAAGTTCATGAATTGGCCCTCCTCGTAAAGGATTAGCAATGCTTAGCCCCCTAGCTCATTTATTTTTCATGGCTCCACCACTACGCGCAATAGCGCACGTTCTCGCCCCCTCTATCTAAATATTGATCCCGCACTTGTGCACTCCTTCATAGTCTCCCTCCACTCGTCCCCTCGCACCATCTTCTAGCCCCCCACCGGATTTTGCCACATGTACAATCTAGCAGACTCCATGGTTGAATTTAAGCATAATGCACAAACCTCAAAACAACAGTGGTTCTCCTTTGTTCTAGAATCTTCCGTATCATAACTGCCAAAACTTTTTTTCTAGTTGAATTGCCATTATTTTTTTTACTTTATGCTTTACACCGCACAATTTCATGAATCATAAAATAGATTATGGGTTTCTTTGATTCAAAGGATTCTCAAAGGAATTTTGGAGGGTTCTAATCCTGGGGAATTTTTCCTATCTTGGTTGTTTGATTCATAGGATTGTAAACCATAGGAATTTTTCCATATGATTCATTTGCACTAGATTTCATAGGAAACATCCCATCCACTCAAAACTCTTTGAAAGAATTCTGCATTTTTTCTACGCACAATCAAACACTCGTACAATCCTGTAGGATTCAAGACGACATTCCATTATAATCCCATGTTTTTCCTATTCTCGCCTTTTGGAAATCCTACGAATCCAAGAGGCCCTAGCTTTTTTAATAAAAACTAATTGATTTTGAATGAGATGAACTATAAGAATTAAACAAAGGTCTACATCAGGCATATATGACTCAGAGCTTAGATGCTATAATGTGGTATTTATTCATAATTTGGTTGCAAAATCTGATGCGTGCAATGCACGTGTACCTTACTAGTACTTCGAGTATGTGCAAAACACGTAAATTAGAATTCCAATGGCACGCTACACAGTGTCTCTCTTACAGTTCATGAAGCCACGTGGCACATGTGGAGGCATTGTCGCGACCTCCTTGTGTGGATTGATCACAGTGACGTGCTGCTGGTTCCAGAAGAATGTACTTGTCCTCCACGAGCCATACTGTCGGTACATGCACGAAGCGAAGATGTGCACGCACACCATGCACGCACTCATTCCCTCGCACGCACATGCGGGTACACGGGCGGACACAATTTTGTACCAAGATCCAGCCCATGTGATAATTTGATGCGTGTAAAGTCGTTCACTTCATTGATGGTCAATTAATACAGTGCATGCAAATTTAGTGGACGTGAGGGCAGAAGAAAGACATTACTACTCCACTGCGCGCATGCGAGTAGTTAAATCATGGGTTGTGATAACCCACAAGTATAGGGGATCGCAACAGTTTTCGAGGGTAGATTATTTAACCCAAATTTATTGATTCGACACAAGGGGAGCCAAAGAATATTCTCAAGTATTAGCAGTTGAGTTGTCAATTCAACCACACATGGATAACTTAGTATCTGCAGCAAAGTATTTAGTAGCAAAGTAGTATGATAGTAACGGTAACAGTGGAAAAGGTAATAGTAGCAGCTTTGTAGTAATTGTAACAGTAGCAACGGTAAAGTAAATAAGCAAAGCACAATATGTGAAAAGCTCATAGGCATTGGATCAATGATGGATAATTATGTCGGATGCGATTCCTCATGTAATAGTTATAACATAGGGTGACACAAAACTAGCTCCAATTCATCAATGTAATGTAGGCATGTATTCCGAATATAGTCATACGTGCTTATGGAAAAGAACTTGCATGACATCTTTTGTCCTACCCTCCGGGATATTAAGGCCTCCATTTAATAGATACCGGACCAAAGCATTAACACATAGTGAATACATGAACTCCTCAAACTATGGTCATCACCGGTAAGTATCCCGATTATTGTCACTTCGGGTTTAACAGACCATAACACATAATAGGTGACTATAGACTTGCCAGATAGGATCAAGAACTCACATATATTCATGAAAACATAATAGGTTCAGATCTAAAATCATGGCACTCGGGCCCTAGTGACAAGCATTAAGCATAGCAAAGTCATAGAAACATCAATCTCAGAACATAGTGGATACTAGGGATCAAACCCTAACAAAACTAACTTGATTACATGGTAAATCTCATCCAACCCATCAACGTCTAGCAAGTCTACGATGGAATTACTCACGCACGACGGCGAGCATCATGAAATTGGCGATGGAGGATGGTTGATGATGACGACGGCGACGAATCCCCCTCTCCAGAGCCCCGAACGGACTCCAGATCAGCCCTCCCGAGAGAGATTAGGGCTTCGCGTCGGCTCCGTATCGTAAAACGCGATGGATCTTTCTCTCTGATTTTTTTCTCCGTGAAAGCAAATATATGGAGTTGGAGTTGAGGTCGGTGGATGTCCAGGGGGCCCACGAGGCAGGGGGCGCACCCTAGGGGAGGGGGCGTGCCCCCCACCCTCGTGGACAGGGTGTGCGCCCCCTGACGCTGATTGTTTCGCCAGTATTTTTTATTAATTCTGAAAAGTTGCTCCGTGGATTTCTAGGTCATTCCGAGAAATTTTATTTCTGCACAAAATAACACCATGGTAGTTCTGCTGAAAACAGCGTAAGTCCGGGTTAGTTCCATTCAAATCATGCAAGTTAGAGTCCAAAACAAGGGCAAAAGTGTTTGGAAAAGTAGATACAATGGAGACGTATCAACTCGCCCAAGCTTAAACCTTTTCTTGTCTTCAAGCAATTCAGTTGACAAACTGAAAGTGATAAAGAAAAACTTTTACTAACTCTGTTTGCTCTTGTTGTTGTAAATATGTAAAGCCAGCATTCAAGTTTTCAACAAAGATTATGAACTAACCATATTCCTAATAACACTTAGGTCTCATATTTACTCATATAATGGCATAATCAACTAGCAAGCAATAATAATAAAACTCGAATGACAACACTTTCTCAAAACAATCATAATATGATATAACAAGATGGTATCTCGCTAGCCCTTTCTGAGACCGCAAAACATAAATGCAGAGCACCTTTAAAGATCAAGGACTGACTAAACATTGTAATTCATGGTAAAAGAGATCCAGTCATAGTCATACCCAATATACCAGCGGGTGCTTTTTAATAAGAGGGTGATGACTCAACATAAAAGTAAATAGATAGGCCCTTCGCAGAGGGAAGCAGGGATTTGTAGAGGTGCCAGAGGTCGATTTTGAAATAGAGATGAATAACATTTTGAGCGGTATACATTCACTGTCAACATAACAACTATGAGATCTCGATATCTTCCATGCTACACACATTATAGGCGGTTCCCAAACGGAATGGTAAAGTTTATACTCCCCCTCCACCAACAATCATCAATCCATGGCTTGCCTGAAACAACGGGTGCATCCAACTAACAACAATCCTGGGGGAGTTTGTTTGCATTTATTTTGATTTGATTTGAGCATGGGACTAGTCATCCCGGTTACCAGCCATTTTCTCATGAATGAGAAGCGGAGTCGACTCCTCTTGAGAATAACCCGCCTAACATGGAAGATACAGAAAACCCTAGTTGATACATGAGCTGTTCGAGCATACAAAACAGAATTTCATTTGAAGGTTTGGAGTTTGGCACATACAAATTTACTTGGAACGGCAGGTAAATACCACATATAGGAAGGTGTGGTGGACTCATATGGAATAACTTTGGGGTTTATGGAGGTTGGATGCACAAGCAGTATTCCCGCTTAGTATAGGTGAAGGCTAGCAAAAGACTGGGAAGCGACCAACTGAGAGAGTGACAACGGTCATGAACATGCATTAAAATTAATCAACACCGAGTGCAAGCATGAGTAGGATATAATCCACCATGAACATAAATATCATGAAGGCTATGTTGATTTTGTTTCAACTACATGCGTGAACATGTGCCAAGTCGAGTCACTCAATTCATTCAAAGGAGGATACCACCCTTTCATACCACATCACAACCATTTTAATAGCATGTTGGCACGCAAGGTAAACCATTATAAGCTCCTTGCTAATTAAGCATGGCATAAGCAACTATAATCTCTAATTGTCATTGCAAACATGTTTATTCATAATAGGCTGAATTAGGAATGATGAACTAATCATATTTACAAAAACAAGAGAGGTCGAGTTCATACTAGCTTCTCTCATCTCAGCCAGTCCATCATATATCATCATTATTGCCTTTCACTTGCATGACCGAACAGCGTGAATAATAGTAATAGTGCATGTGCATTGGACTAAGCTGGAATCTGCAAGCATTCAATTCAAGGGAGAAGACAAGGTAATATGGGCTCTTGGTTAAATCAAAAATCGTGCATATGAGAGCCACTAAACATTTTCACTACGGTCTTCTCCTCTCAACCCCCAAAGGAAAGAAAAGAAATAAAACTGTTTACACGGGAAAGCTCCCAACAAGTAAAAGAAGAACGAGAAATCTTTTTGGGTTTTCTTTTAATTACTACTACTATAGAATGGAAAGTAAACTAACTATTTTTTTGTTTTTCTTAAGGTTTATCAAACACACAAGAAGAGGGCTAGAAAAAGAAATTAAACTAGCATGGATAGTACAATGAAAAAGTATGAGCACCGACAACTAGAGTGAGTGTGTGAACATGAATGTAATGTCGGTGAGAAATACGTACTCCCCCAAGCTTAGGCTTTTGGCCTAAGTTGGTCTATGCCCATGGATCAAAGTTGTAGCTAGGGTCGTACTGAGATGCAGCAGCTACTGCCTCCCGAGCTGCAGCTTGGAGGCGGGCTGCCTCCGTCCTCCTCTCGTACTCATTCGCCTCCTCCCTGGTTATAATATATCCCCTTTTTGCCTAAAAGTCAAAGAAACCAGGTGCAGGGAGAGCAATATGGAAAGTGCGACGTCTGTCAAAGATTAGTCGATACTGAAGGATTTGTTCATTGCTCTCAAGAAAATGATGATTAACCATGGCATTATAATCTAAATAAGCGGGAGGCAACTCCCTATCATTTTCGTGTACAGGTATGCCAAGATAATTAGCCACACGGGTCACATAAATCCATCCAAACAAGTCTCCATCTAAACCATTATTATGCAACCTACGTGCGACAATAGCCCCCAAGTTGTATTGTTTATCACCTAATATAGCACTCTTGAGAACACAAAGATCTGGAACACGCATGTGACAAGCTTCATCCTTACCGTTAATGCATCTACCTATGAAGAGAGAAAAGTAATGTATAGTAGGAAAATGAATGCTCCCTATGGTAGCTTGTGCTATTTCTCTAGATTCTCCCATAGTGATACTAGCAAGAAAGTCTTTATATTCAGATTTGCGAGGTTCATTAACACTGCCCCACTGCAGGAGTTCATAAGCAGTAGTAAAATCTTCTAAGTCCATGGTATAAGATTTATCATAAAGATCGAACAGGACATTGTGAGAATTACGCGAAGATGTAAATTTAAACCTTCTCACAAAGGAATCAGTCAAATAATAGTATTGAGGGCACTTATCTTGCATGAAGTCCTCAAGATCAGCATTACACACATATGCCTCAAATTCATCCTTGATGCCCGCTTTGACCATAAATTCCTATGACGGCCATTCACAAGGCCGTACATAAGCTACCCTTGTTGGTTCATCGTCCTGCTCACGTATTGCAAGCCTGGGTCCTTGCTTCCTTGAAGAACCACCTTGGTATATTTTCCTAGACATATTTCTTCCTTTGAAAATTTTCTGAAATTTTTAGTAACTCAAAATAAAAGTGAATCAAACTCAACAAATTTGATAGAAACTACTCCCACAAGTGCCAAGAGCCTATATCATGCATTAGAATTACTTGGGACCATATAAATTTGACATGCAAGCTCAACAACAGGGTCACCTAGGCACCAAAAATTTGCAATGAATAAAGCACTAGAACAAAAACTAATTGGACCATTGGAGGAGTCACATACCAAAGAACAATGCCCCAAAGCAGTTTTGTGAATGGAGCTTTGAGCAAGGAGATCAAAAATGGCTGCAAAGTGAGCTAGAACTCGTGCTTGAGCTGGATGGTGAATTTTTTGGGAGGAAGAAGAAGTGTGTGGGTGCAGGAATAAATGGAGGGGGGCCACCGTGAGCCCATGAGGCAGGGGGCGCACCCTATAGGGCTGGGCGCGCCCTGGGCCCTCGTGGCCAAGTGCCAGCTCCCCCTGTTGTGTTCTCAGTGCCAATTATTCTTAAATATTCTAGAAAAAATCATATTAAATTTGTAGGGCATTTGGAGAACTTTTATTTTCGATGTATTTTTTTATTGCATGGATAGTTTAGAAAACAGGCAGAAAATACTATTTTGACTTTACTTAATCTAAATAACAGAAAGTAAAAGGAGGGTATAGAAGGTTGTGCCTTCTAATTTCATCCATCTCATGCTCTCAAAAGTAATCCACTAACAAGGTTGATCAAGTCTTGTTAACAAATTCATTCCGAATAACATGGAACCGGGGAAATTTCAAATAACACTAGGTTACCTCAACGGGGATATGCACATCCCCAATAATAAGAATATCATACTTCTTCTTAATAGTAGGAAGAGGAAATTCAAAACCTCCAATAATGATAGTTGGAATTTTTCCAATAGAATTGATGCTATGAACTTGAGGTTGTTTCCTCGAAAAGTGTACCGTATGCTCATTACCATTAATATGAAAAGTGACATTGCCTTTGTTGCAATCAATAACAGCCCCTACAATATTCAAAAAGGGTCTAACACGGACAATCGTCATACTATCGTCCTTGGGAATATCAAGAATAACAAAGTCCGTTAAGATAGTGACGTTTGCAACCACAACTGGCACATCCTCACAAATGCCGACAGGTATAGCGGTTGATTTATCAGCCATTTGCAAAGATATTTCAGTAGGTGTCAACTTATTCAATTCAAGTCTACGATATAAAGAGAGAGGCATAACACTAACACCGGCTCCAAGATCACATAAAGCAGTTTTAACATAGTTTCTTTTAATGGAACATGGTATAGTTGGTACTCCTGGATCTCCAAGTTTCTTAGGTATTCCACCTTTAAAAGTTTAATTAGCAAGCATGGTGGAAATTTCAGCTTCTGGTATCTTTCTTTTATTTGTAATGATATCTTTCATGTATTTAGCATAAGGACTTACTTTAAGCATATCAGTTAAGCGCATACGTAAGAAGATAGGTCTAATCATTTCAGCAAAGCACTCAAAATCCTCATCATCCTTTTTCTTGGATGGCTTAGGAGGAAAAGGCATGGGTTTCTGAACCCATGGTTCTCTTTCTTTACCGTACTTCCTAGCAACAAAGTCTCTTTTTATCATAACGTTGATTCTTTGATTGTGGGTTATCAAGATCAACAACAGGTTCAATCTCTACGTCATTATTATTGCTAGGTTGAGCATCAACATGAACATTATCATTAACATTGTCACTAGGTTCATGTTCATCACCATATTGTGTTTCAGCATCAGAAATAGAAATATCATTGGGATTCTCAGGTGTGTCTACAACAGGTTCACTAGAAGCATGCAAAGTCCTATCATTTTTCTCTTTCTTCTTTCTAGAAGGACTAGGTGCATCTACATTATTTCTCTGAGAATCTTGCTCAGTTCTCTTAGGGTGGCCTTCAGGATACAAAGGTTCCTGTGTCATTTTACTAGTTCTAGTAGCCACTCTAACAACAAAATCATGTTTATTATTTAATTTGTCGAGCAAATCGCTTTGAGCTTGAAATACTTGTTCTACTTGAGTGGTAACCATAGAAGCATATTTGCTAATGAGTTTAAGTTCACCTTTAACTCTAGCCATATAATCACTCAAGCGTCCAATCATGTAAGAGTTACCCTTTAATTCTCTACCAAAATAAGCATTGAAATTTTCTTGTCTAGCCATAAAGTCATCAAATTCATCCAAACATGGGCTAGAAAACTTAGTAGACGGGATTTCAACTTTATCATATCTATAGAGAGAATTTACCTTTACTACATGTGTTGGGTTATCAAGACCATGTGTTTCTTCAATAGGTGGTATATTAAGACCATGTATTTCTTCAACAGGAGGTAAATTCTTAACATCTTCGGCTTTAATACCTTTTTCTTTCATAGATTTCTTTGCCTCTTGCATATCTTCAGGACTGAGAAATAGAACACCCCTCTTATTCGGAGTTGGTTTAGGAGTTGGCTCAGGAAGAGTCCAATTATTTTCATTAGTCAACATATTATTCAATATCAATTCAGCTTGATCGACTGTTGTTTCCCTGAAAACACAACCAGCACAACTATCCAAATGGTCTTTGGAAGCATCGGTTAGTCCATTATAAGATATCAAGTATTTCATTTTTCTTAAGAGGATGATCGGGTAAAGAATTAAGTAATTGGAGAAGCCTTCCCCAAGCTTGTGGGAGACTCTCTTCTTCAATTTGCACAAAATTATATATTTCCCTCAAGGCAACTTGTTTCTTATGAGTAGGGAAATATTTAGCAGAGAAGTAATAAATCATATCTCGGGGACTACACACACAACCAGGATCAAGAGAATTAAACCAAGTTTTAGCATCACCCTTTAATGAGAATGGAAATATCTGAAGGACATAATAGTAGCGAGATTTCTCATCATTAGTGAACCGGGTGACTATATCATTCAATTTAGTGAGATGTTCCACAACAGTTTCAGATTCATAGCCATAAAAAGGATCATATTCAACTAAAGTAATTATCTCAGGATCAACAGAGAATTCATAATACTTATCAGTAACAAAGATAGTTGAAGTAGCAAAAGGAGGGTCATATTTCATTCTAGCTTTCAGAGTTTTCTATTTAAGTTTAGCTAATAATTTCTTAAGATCAGATCTATCATTGCAAGCAAGAAAATCTCTAGCAGTTTCTTCATCCATAACATAACCTCAGGAACAATATGTAATTCATACTTAGGGGGAGAACCTTCATCATCACTATCTTCAATAATTTCATTTTCAATAATTTCGTTCTCTCTAGCCCTAGCAAGTTGTTCATCAAGAAATTCATCTAATGGCACAGTAGTATCAAGCATAGAAGTAGTTTCATCATAAGTATCATGCATAGTAGAAGTGGCATCATCAATAACATGCGACATATCAGAATTAATAGCAGAAGCAGGTTTAGGTGTAGCAAGCTTACTCATAACAGAAGGAGAATCTAGTGCAGAGCTAGATGGCAGTTCCTTACCTCCCCTCGTAGTTGAGGGATAAATCTTAGTTCTTTCGTCTTTCAAGTTCTTCATAGTGACCAGCAGATATAAATCCCAAGTGACTCAAAGAATAGAGCTATGCTCCCCGGCAACGGCGCCAAAAAATAGTCTTGAAAATCCACAAGTATAGGGGATCGCAACAGTTTTCGAGGGTAGAGTATTCAACCCAAATTTATAGATTCGACACAAGGGGAGCCAAAGAATATTCTCAAGTACTAGCAGTTGAGTTGTCAATTCAACCACACCTGGATAACTTAGTATCTGTAGCAAAGTATTTAGTAGCAAAGTAGTATGATAGTAACGGTAACAGTGGCAAAGGTAATAGTAGCAGTTTTGTAGTAATTGTAACAGTAGCAATGGTAAAGTAAATAAGAAAAGCACAATATGTGAAAAGCTCATAGGCATTGGATCAGTGATGGATAATTATGTCGGATGCGATTCCTCATGTAATAGTTATAACATAGGGTGACATAGAACTAGCTCCAATTCATCAATGTAATGTAGGCATGTATTCCAAATATAGTCATACGTGCTTATGGAAAAGAACTTGCATGAAATCTTTTGTCCTACCCTCCCGTGGCAGCGGGGTCCTAGTGGAAACTAAGGGATATTAAGGCCTCCTTTTAATAGAGTACCAGACCAAAGCATTAACACATAGTGAATACATGACCTCCTCAAACTACGGTCATCACCGGTAAGTATCGCAATTATTGTCACTTTGGGGTTAACAGATCATAACACATAATAGGTGATTATAGACTTGCAAGATAGGATCAAGAACTCACATATATTCATGAAAACATAATAGGTTCAGATCTGAAATCATGGCACTCGGGCCCTAGTGACAAGCATTAAGCATAGCAAAGTCATAGCAACATCAATCTCAGAACATAGTGGATACTAGGGATCAAACCCTAACAAAGCTAACTTGATTACATGGTAAATCTCATCGAACCCATCACTATCCAGCAAGCCTATGATGGAATTACTCACGCACGGCGGTGAGCATCATGAAATGTGTGATGGAGGATGGTTGATGATGACGTCGGTGACGAATCCCCCTCTCCGGAGCCCTGAACAGACTCCAGATCAGCCCTCCCGAGAGAGATTAGGGCTTGGCGGTGGCTCTGTATCGTAAAACGTGATGAATCTTTCTCTCTGATTTTTTTCTTCGTGAAAGCAAATATATGGAGTTGGAGTTGAGGTCGGTAGACGTCCAAGGGGCCCATGAGGCAGGGGGCGTGCCCCCACCCTCATGGACAGGGTGTGGGCCCCCTGACGCTGATTCTTTCACCAGTATTTTTTATTAATTCTGAAAAGTTGCTCCGTGGATTTCCAAGTCATTCCAAGAACTTTCATTTCTGCACAAAAATAACACCATGGCAGTTCTGCTGAAAACATCGTCAGTCCGGGTTAGTTCCATTCAAATCATGTAAGTTAGAGTCCAAAACAAGGGAAAAATGTTTGGAAAAGTAGATACGACGGAGACGTATCAGGTTGCTAGTAGTACTTCCATTGGTCTCCTTCGTATTTTGTGCCAATTTTTGACAGTAACATAGTAATATTTACGCATTTGAGCAGTGTAGACTACTTGAAATTTATGTTCCAATAAACTCATCGGGAGCCGTTTCGGGCCTCGAAACCAAAACCATCAATTAATTTTTACCTTGTTCCCATCCCATTCGTAAGCCTGCTCACACCTACTAGTACATACCAAACCTGAACGTGTTCCCACTATGCAAGTATTAGTACTCTACCTTTCCTCCTCATAAGTGCTTCTTCTTCGTCCGTCCTTGCCATGGCCGGTGAGCAGAGATCTATGTCGAGAACTACTCATAACAAGGGAGCGGCAACCAAGGCTGCAGAAAAAAAGAGGGCTCGCCGCCACGCAGAGACCTCGAAAGGTCTCTCACAGGCAGGCAATGGCTCCCAGGAGTGCCCTACCCCTGGAGGCAAATATGCCGAGATGGCGGCGCTGGAGCCGTTATCCCTCGACGGCATGCCTGATCAGCTCAATAAGCACCACAATAAGCAGAAGGAGTTCATCCACTGCTTGGTGGAGCTGCTGAAGGAGAGCCTCGACGACATGCCCACTGAGCTCAATAAGCAGGGGGAGTTGACCGCCGGCTTGGTGATGCTGCTGAAGAAGAGCATTGCCTCAGAGAAGAAGGCGACCGGCGAAATCCTCCAACTTCAGGAGGACAAGGCGAAGCTCTGCCACGAGCTCGACCTGTTGAAGGAGAAGAATGCCGGCTTGAAGAAGCTGCATGAGAATAGTAGTTCCCCGATGAAGATGCTGCAGGCCCTCGTCATGGAACAGAAGGAGGAGTTGGCGAAGCTCCGCATCAAGCACCCGGATGCTGTCAAGGTACACAATGCGGCCATGGAACAGATGATGAAGGCTCGCATAGAGAAATCCCGCGTCATGGACAAAATGAAGAAGATGGCAGAGGAGACGCGCAGGGAGATGGAGGTCGTGGAGGTGATGAAGAAGCAGTTATGACTCCGCGGCGAATTAGATCATTTGGGGTGATAATCTTCCTTCTTCTTTTGCTCTTGTGTTTCATCTTTGCTTTGGGTGTTTCGCGGCACGTGTCACATTCTCTGCAAGGCATGAATAGAACAATGCTAACAATGAGATGACTAGCAAATTAGATCATTTTTTATCGCCATATGGCACTGGGCTGCCGTGTTTTGTGCTCCTCCGTCGTAGTACTACTCCAGTGGAAAACTTGAGTATACCGCACGGTTCTTTGCTCCTTCTCAAGTCATCGGCACATTTATAGGAGCAGTCAAATCACAAGGCCCCGCCTTCCAGCAGTAATGAGCTGTCAAATCACAAAGGCCCTCGCCTCTCGTCAAACCGACCAAGCTAGACTGCCCCGCCACTAGCCTTTTAAAAATGTATACTTTTGTACAGTAGTAGTATCGATGGATTGCGCCATGGAGCAAAACTTGAAATTAAAAAAATAGGTGGTACATATAGAGAGCGCTCGTCGCCAAATTATGCATATAGTACTATTAAAAAGGCTAGTCACAATAATGGTGTCCAGCATAACCCACCCCTCAAATAAAACTAAGCACCCTGGAATTCTTTGACAAAACTAAGCACCCTAAAATTCTTTGACAACTAAACTATTGGCTATATGATGTTGGCATATATATTGTACATATATAATGTGAAGAAACGAGTGGTAGTACTATACCAACTAAAAGATGAAATGTAATAAATACTAGTATGTACGTACTGAAGAGTTAAAGTAATGAGAAGAAACATAACATAGTTTTGCTGGGGGCTTAGCACAACACACCCCTCAAATTAAACTAAGCACACCTGAAATTAAACTATGCAACTAATCTCGTAGACACTGCATTAGAACCACCATGAGCAACAACACTGCCACCTTACTCGGAGTCCTTGTCCATGTCCTCGACTTCGTCCTTGTCCCTCTTCCTCTTGGCCGATACTTCTTTGCTTGAACCGCACACTTGGCTCTTGCTCTTCATCCAACCCTTGTAGATATTGAAACAAAGGTAGCCATCCATTGCAGCATAGTGGATGTGGTCTATATCTAGTACATTCCACTGCCATGCATGACGATGAAACGTGTAATGAGGTTTCTCCAGTTTACCATACGAAGGATGAACCATGGCTCCTGCCAGGGTCACCATTGAAGGCTGACCATTGGAGGGCAGCGGCTGATTCTTCTGGAGGTCGAAGGGGTTGCCTACAACAAGGCCTATCTGACCCAGGACTCTATTGTCATTTGTAAAGTCTACAGTAACAAATTTGACTAGGTTTCTCTTGAGGAAGTTCTTAAAATCCAGGCATTCAACGTCGGCATGGCATATGTGGTAAACCAAGCATAAGTCATGCACGCAAACCTGGATCACGGCGGGCTTCTTCCTCTCTTCCTCCTTTAGACCCTTCTCTCGTGCCAAGACTGTGGTGTGCTCAACATCTAGCCAGCGACCCAATCATCATCTGAGTTTTTGAACATGCCTTTGAAGCGAGCAAGGCATCCTTTCACCGTCACGGAAGAACGGGTGTAGATGACGTCGAACTCATCACCGGTGATGGTTCTAACCTTGTACTCACCGCTGATCATGGAGATTTGGGACGCCATGGATTTGGGAGGAGGGTTAGGATTAGTGGAACTGCCGTAATGTGAAAGGACGAGATGACTAGGAGCGAACCGCCGTAATATTAAAGGACGTGCGGGGACGAGTAGGACCGAACTGCCAGCGTCCGAACGGCAGGGTTGTGGCTTTCCATTCTCCCATGATATGGGAGAGCCCTTGGATCTGAGATCGAACGGTTGCATGGCGTGATTCTAGACCTATGGGTGAATATCCTATCCTGGAGGGTTATTCTACAAATTTTCAGCAACTTAGCATGTGACCGTTTGATCTCAGATCGAAGGGCTACCAGCAGCCCGTATCATGGTCGCACCTACCACGACCGCGCGTCGCTCGCGGTCGCGCCCTTGGAGATTTGACACGGTGCGTTAGGCTATCTGATGTTGGCATGTCATCACTTAGTCACTCATACTACAACAAGGTTAGCTATAAGGTTGGCTATAATTGTATTTTTTTACTTCTCTCTATCTCTTTCTTCGTACTCCCTCCGTCCCATAATATAAGAACGTTTTTGACACGAGTGTAGTGCCAAAAACGTTCTTATATTATGGGACAGAGGGAGTAGTATTTATTGCATTTGCCAAGGAGTGACCTCTTCCAATGAAATGGTGCTTTAGATGAGGTGCTAAGGGCATTAAATGGCTTAGCAATCAAGTACCCAATGCATAGGTGCTTATTAGTTTTTTGTTGCTAAGTTTGCTTCATTTAATTAGCTATAGACTCAAAATTGTCTTTTCACCTAGGTACACGCGCTTAGCACCGTTTCTTCCTTGGGTCACCAAACTAGTCTCTCTCTCTTCTTAATTAACTTGCCACGTCAGAATTTATGCATATGTGGCAAGCTTAGCACCTGTAGGAGCAAGTAAGTACTACAATAGTGGGCTATAAGCCCACTTTACATGGCATTTTTGCATATGCGGAGGAAAGAGGCAAGGAAAAAGTGGAGAAGTTGGCTCTCATGCAAGAGCCAGCCTCTACTGCATGGTGGATCATTGAGAGAGGCACCTGTATGGAGGTGGTCAGGAATCAGGAGTCTCACGCCGGTCGTAGCGCCACAGTTAAAATGATAATGGCAAGTCAAATCACGGGGCCGCACCTGTCCAGCAGTAACTCACTGTCAAATCACACAACCCTACGTTTGCAGCAGCCTACTCCCTTATCTTCTTACCTCTCTGTCGAACCGACTAGACGGAACTGCCCCGCCTACTGCACAGGAAAAGCCCTGCCCTCGACTTTTAAATAGTACAATATTTTGTATCCATGGAGTGCGCCATGGAGCAAAGCCTCTATAAAATGAGGGTACACATGTACAGAGTCTATAGCACGCCCGTCGCGTTCGCGTCGCACCCCAGAAAGTCGGTCGGTCTGGCACGCTACTCTCCAAATGGAATGCACGTCATATTACATTTGCACACACATGTGGGACCGCAATTGAGAACTGACCATAGGCACACTCTCCGGCCCCGCAAGTCGGGTGACTTAATAGAAGAGGGAGACGAGCGATAGTACTAGAGAAGTGTTGTACTACGTTGGTGCCTGGGCGATCCCTACAAGACACGGAAGATCAGTTCGTCCATGGATGTGACCAGACTCCAGCAGACACGCATGGATTGGCTATCGTCTACATATCGTGCAGGCTGTGTTGTACAGGGCTGTAGTTCTGGTGAGAAATCTAAAAAAAGGTTTCTTGTCATCTCGCAAAATTAGGTGTCATGTGCTTTGGATCACTATGAGGGTTAAACAGCGACAACTGAGTTGGGTTAGTCATTGGGGCCACATGCACGAAGACTACTCGGCTGCCATCTAGGTCAAGCCAGCTATGATAATTAGGACATCTATTGACGGACCCCTTTTATACGAGTTTATCTTTTATTTGAGCTTTGTTCCTCGTCTAGTTTGTCCGTCGGGATTCATGTTGTCTCCTTTGGGCAGTGAGGTTATGATTTCTTGTCATGTGGCATTTTTTGTGTTATATGTTATAATCTGGTGCTTCAGATCAAAATGACGACAACTGCGCCTCCGGGCCACGTGCATGAAGACTTCTCGACAGTCATTGACGAGGTCAAGTCGGCTCCGGTAGACAAAAGAAAACTAGTACTCCACTATATAGGCAGGAGCCTCCACGCTTGCTTGCTAGTGTTGCTCTCTTCACACTGTCTCATCCTCTCCAGATCTAAACATGACAGTGGTGGCCACACACACTCTCTCTCTCTCTACTCACCGCTGGTCACAGATCCAGCCGGATCCTCTCCGTCGGGGAAGGTGAGAAGGTGCAACATTCACGCGGTCATCCTCGGCGACGGCTCTTACCCTGTGCTAGTGCGTCCCGATCAGCCTGCCTTGCCGTTCTCTCCCAAGCACCGCTAGCAAGGGAGGGCCTCCGACCCCTTTTTCCTCGCTGCCGTAGTGTGGGCAGATCCGGCCTCCCGCTGCCCACCTAGCAACATCCCGGCGACCATCAGGTATAACTTCCTTCGAAACCGGCCTTGCTCTACTTCCCGAGCTCCTGACGTTGTTGCATTTGTATCTTTTACTATTTCTCAGGCCCCCTCGTAGATAGGACTGATCGGCTATTCGAAAACCACCTAAATTTTTACGGTTAAGAGGTAAAACTAGTTCATGCACTCGAATCTAGTACTACTTGGTTCAAACAATGAAGAAAGGGGGTGGCGGTGGGGGAAGATTTGTTACCTGAATCTAGGAATTGGTCGAAAGAGGAAATAATGGGGGCGAAAAGTAGCAGAGACTGGTTATCCAACTGGTCTCCAAGTCTAATAGGGAAATAAAGGGAAATGCAGTACAAAATCAATATAAACCCTATCTATTGTTTGAAAAAGGAAAGAAAGTGGGGACTGGGGGACAAGTCAACAAAGTAAGTCCAACACTAGATTTGCTAGCCTCACACAGTATAAGGTGGCTATACCGAAGAAAAATGGGACCAACCCAGATATCATGTTCTGATGTTTGTTGCCTTGAGCCACTCTTATGTAATGCCACTGGTAAAATGTAGCAGACGTACTGTTAAAAGTAAGGACACGTTAAACCAATGTTGTTTTCAATGTAATGCCTCCAGTAATTTGAATCAATGGCACTTTTTTTACATGTCCTGCTAAATTTCCCATTAAGATAAGTTGCTTCTTTTCGTTAGAAATGCAATTGTCCTGGTCCGCCTACTCTCCCGTGCCCAAATTAATGTTGTATATAACGGTTGTCATAGTTAATCCTAATGCCCACACTAATATCTAGCGATGCCACTGCTTTAGAAATTGCTACTGTCCTTGTAGGATTGCCATTCAGATAAGGAACATACTTCTTTTCATTTGATGCATGTTTCATCACTTGTTAGTCACCCTCCTTTCCACCTTTTTTGTGCAAACAGAGATATACATTTCACGCCCGATCTTAGTTGAACTGCAAAAATGATATCCAAATTATAGTTGAACATTCCAGGAGCTTCACAACCAACCTTTATGTTGCTCAATTTTGTTGCAACTAATGAAGAAGAAGCTCTGTGGGTTTCGTTTTCTGATGGAAATGGAACCGGGGCTGGAGCCCTTTTCTTAAAAAATGAAGAAGAAGTTGCTAGCTCACGGGACATTGCTTCATTTTAGGTGAACTGCACCAAAAGGTCCCATGAATTGAATCATCCATGTTGGTGACTGAAAGAGCCAGCTTCAGCATCCCAGTCTAAGCACCCGCGGCCTCCATCCTTGCGACGCATGGTACACCTCCACTACTAGGGAAAAGGCTAGCAGCAGCGCGGGTTTTAGGTGTATCAGTAGCGCGGGGAGTGGCGCTACTAATAAGGCGCTACAGCTAACACATAGCAGTAGCGCGTGGTCACCGGCGCTACTGCTACACAAGTGTAGCAGCGGAACGGTTAGTGGAAGCTCGCTACTGCTAGTAGCTCTAGCCCGCTTTGCCTGGACGCGCTACTGCTATCGCGGCGCTGCTGCTAACTTTTATACACTCGCTACTACTAATTTAAGTAGTTTTTTGTTTTTTTCTGGCATATTTGTTGTGTATTTGAATAGGCTTTATAGAAGAATATTTAGCACATAGAAATGTCATCATGATACACATACAAATGCCTGCGAGACCACAAATGTAATCATAGCATATACATACAAATAGTCTCATCATAATCATCATCCAACACAAAGTGGTAACTTGTCATCATCTCGAAAATAGCAATACATGCAAGTCTCTAATACTTGCAACTACAACAATGTCATCCATCTAAACAAAGGTATACGCAAGAAGAGCTATCACTATGAGTGAGAGCGGAACTATGCAGTACATGAGGTGGCGGTTACGAGTCCTCTCTCGCGCTAGCGTGAACCTCAAGTAACTAGCTTCTCCTTCTTGTTTGCTTTTGAAGCCTTTATGGCTGGCGCCCGTGAACCCATTCACTTGCGCCTGCCACTCATGCCACTCGTTGTACACCCCCGGAACCTTCCCTTTGTACACGACATAGCAATTCCATCTCGTCATCAAGAAACTAGGTACCTGTTAGAGATGCGTGTTCATGAAGAGGATGTACAATCATATATATGCAACAAAATATACTAGAGCAACACCGAAAAAGAAACGGTTAGCAACTAGATGCAACATATAGTATGCAAATTAATTAACTAGAGGTACGCAGGTCACCGTACGCAAACTAACAAAGTAGCGTTACGCAAGTTCGGCAGGGACCATGGACATCACAAAGTTTCATCGCTACAAAAAGTATACAAGTTCAACCGACACATATCATCATCATCGGCATCATAAATCACTAGAAGTTCCAACCTTCCATATCATCGAGGATGAACCCTAGCTTCTTGAACGACGTGAGGTCTAGGCGCTGCATGCCTATGCGAGTTCGGACGTCAGCTCGCGATATAGGGCCGTGGTGGAACATCCCCTTCTCATCGACGACTTCTTTCATGATGATCGTTGCAATGTCTCTTTGGATGCGAAAGAAGTCATCTCTAAGTTTATAATCCGCTTCTCCATGAGATTCTACCCACTTGTGGATATGATCATCATTTCTGCTTCTCATGCGAAGCTTTTGGTGATCCGTGTTGAACTGAATCATGAGATGGACGATGTAGAATCCATCCTTCTTGCTTTGTTTTGGGACATGGATGTAGGAGAAGTTAGTTTTATGCGCGAAACCCATCTTCTTGTTCCTTTGTTTCCTAATCTGCACGTGGCCACCTCTAAAGGTGAAGCCTTGGAGAGCATCATCTAGAATATTCATTATGTGGGTGTAGTCTTTTATCTCATAGTCTCTGGAAGGGTCAAAATACACGGCGTGGGAGACTTGCGGGTAAACAACGATAAGGACGGCGCGCCCATTGCTGCGGGGAAAAGACACCTCAAATTATTCCCCATATGAGAGAGAAGGAATGATTGAAATGTACGAAAGGGTTGTCCGGAACTGACTTACTTTGGATGATAAGGCACGAGGACAATTTCCCGGTCCTTATTCTGTACCATGAAGTTTTGGAGGTACTCCCTAGCAGTTTCACGCTCAAAGTCGCCGAGACTCAAGAAAGACTCGTGCATGTAGTACGGATCCGCCACACAGATTTGGGAGACTTCTTCACTCTTCATGACGGAGCTCATATGTAGCGCAAAAGGCGGACAATTGTAAAATCGAGCCGGCTTGTTAGAAACATCTCAAAGATATGGTCAAACCGCAGGAAGAACACCTCCGCGGGCCGTGTCTCGACGTAGCACTTCCCCTCAGGCACAAAGCCGCGTATGTCGGATATCCTGGATCCTTTGAGGCTAGTAGGCTTTTCTCAGTCAAAAGCACATGGTCGTGCAGTCTCCTGAGATCCCCTGATAGTGACTCCAGCGGTTTCTGCGATAGCATCGGCTCGCCCGTAAGATGTAACATGACCGCACCTTTCACGGGTACACGCTCTTCAGAATGCATCGTCTGGCTGGTATGTGCTCTGGCTTGTTTGGAGGCAGTTATCTTCCCTGATCTCTTCCTCTCCTTTTTCTTGGGCACACCTTCCAGACCCTTCCTACACCCCTGCCCCAGTGTTCCCGGGCTAAGTACTGTACGACCCTCGTGCCCGGCTAGTTGAGCCTGTGTTGAGGCGGCATCTTCAGGCGTGTCCTGTGAGGATTTCATGAAGAGAGACTTTTTGCAATCCCTGCTACGACCCTGCCCAGGCATATCATCCATATCCTCATTAGCAAGCTGATAGCCCGATTCTTTATATGGTTGACTCATCATATCTATGTCACAGTCATACGCGTTTGTATTGAGGTAATCCATAGGGTCAACCTCCTTCTCATCATCCATTCTTTGTTCTACAGGCGAAATTACATCAGCTAGTACTATTGCACCCCCTTCATGATGTCGTCCGCCGCTCTCACCCGGCACTACAGGAGATGGTAATTGCGTAGGCAGGGTGGTGGTCTCCGCACATGCTTGTTGATGTGTGGTTATTGGTGTGCTCTCGGCCGGCTCCAGACGAATAAGATTCTTCGGCCATAGCAGCACCCAACCCTTGCAGATTCCCATCCGCGTCGGGGTCTCGTCGTCCGCTCCCACATGCTGTACTGGAGGAGGCAAATCCTCGTGCCCCGATTTCACACTGGTCAAGCTAACCCTGAAGTGCTCAGCGGGGATCGGCTGGTTGTGGAACGTGGGTTGCGAGGGGTCCATTATCATTCCCTTTCCCACGTCCACCTTCTCGCCTTTGATCAAGTAGAGTAAGGTGCACGGGGTTTCTTTCTCCTGCAAACACATATGTCTGTGGCGTAAAAGAACCGAAAGGCAACAAAAATGGAATATTATATATATATGTTGGTGTGACATGTAATTACCATGACGGTGTCGAGCTCAGCCAAAGATGAAGGCCCACCTAGCATGCCTGAGACTGAGGACGGGCTGCTATGAGCGGGAGCGGCTGCGAGAGGAGGCCCGGTTGCGTGAGCAAGTGATGGTGCGATGGTGTTGTTGTTCATGGAGTTGCTCCCGATGAAACTGGGCAACGGGAAATCATGTACCGTCTTGTTTGGATTTTCCTTCATCCAGTTGATGATAACTCGAACCAAATTAGTAGCGAAATCATTTCTGCAGGCAGTTACAGCTGCATTGACTGCCTGCTGCAGCAACTCATATTTGTCCTCAGCTTCTTTTTTTGCGTCCTCAGCTGCTTTTTTCTCGACCGCAAGCTTCACCTTCACGTCGATGTCCGCCTGACTAAACTTCTTTTTCTGCTTCTTGGCCTCCGGGCCCTCATCGTAAAACACCTTCCACGTGGCGTCGTCTCCAGCATCGTGCACACGACCATATTGCGGCCGCTGGCCCAAAGGGAGTCCCTTAAGTTCGTTCAAGGCCCGGTTGAGAGGGGTGTCCCACTTGGGCCTCATCGGAGAAGCAGGGCTTTCGGCTGCAAGCCGGTGTTGCTTCTCCAGTAGTCTAATCAATTTCCTCATGATCTTGTCCGTGTAAAAAACCTTTTTCTCCTTGTCCCACTTGTAGTGGGCCCTGATGAAGTCACGCTCCAAGGGGTTGGTGAACTTCGTGAAGGGGTCTGGGAGACCCGCGGCTTCACGTTACGCATCCTCCTTATCCCATATGGGCCTTTTACCGAGGTAGCCACGGCTTCCGAGGCGATGCTTCCCCGTGTTCCTTTGCCAAAGGCTCTTGAATTTTGCAGCCTTAACCTTGGCTGCCTCGGTAGCGCAAGTGTCCTTGAACTTTTCGAACTCCTCTTCCGTAAGTGTCGGATTTTCCTCCAGAATCTTGGACAAGGGTTCATCAGCCGCAATAGCTCATTTCACCCTCCCTTTCTAGGAGGCCAAATCATTGCTGAACATGCCCATGGCGTGATTGTTAATCTTTATCATCTTCGGATCATCCCACGGTTGTTCTATGGTATCATCCCGGTCGGGGAACTTGAATCTCTTGTGCAACTTCATTAGGAGCAACTGCGTCAAATGTTCTTTACTCCTTAAGTCATCGTCGTTGATGCTCGTGCATTCCCGTAGGATGCATCCTACTTGGTTCCCACAGCACTTGCGAGGTTCTTCCGGCTCTAACGGCTCAAACTTGCCAAGTTCCATCTTTGTGATCACAAGTCATCCAATCCCTAGTTTGTTAGGTTTCCGTATCCTCTGCTTCTTATGCTTCCTCTTTTCGGTAGTGGCATCGGGGCCGGTACCTTCCCTGCCGGTATCTTCCCCGCCGGTACCTTCCCCGCCGGTCTCGGTGCCGGCGCCGTCGGTGTCGATGTCGTTGTCAGTACCATCATCGAGGCCGACCTGCAAACCTTGCTTAGCAGCCAAATAGTCGAGGTACTCTTGTTCACCATCATAATCCATCTCGTCTGCATCTTGGTCAGAAGGCCCAGTTTCTTTGTTGTTTGACATGTTTCCTATGATTAAGTGTCCTCATTTATTTCTAAAAGTATGAATACATGAGAAATGACATAAAAAGAAATCTATGTGCCAGCACTCGATATGCCAACTATGTAGCACAAATCATGCCTTTATTCACAGGAAATTTCGGCATGACCTTTGCTAAAAAATGGACATATCGAGCACCTAAAATTCACCGGAACGGAAATGAATCAACATTCCGGCGTAAGATAGGCCAGTCAGATCATTTTACAAACATGACATATCCACATATCACATGTCCAGTTCAAATTTGCATATAAATTCAGCTAATTTTGAAACCTAGCTAAATTCATAACTAAATAGATAACCTAATTAACATACTGCCCTAACTAAAACCTAAGTAAATTAACCGAAGAACCCTAGCAGAGAGAGAGAGTGGGAGGGGAGGTTTACAGAGGGTGCAGGGGCGAGGAGGCAGGCCCGATGACGGCCGAGGTTGGGAGGGGAGGAAGCAGAGGAGGGAGGCGAGGGCCGACGGGTCGGGGGCGAACGCGCCGGGGTCGGGGGCGAGCGCCTGGGTCGGGGGAGAGCACCGGCGCCGGGGTCGGGGGTGAGGGCCGGGTCGGGGGCGAGCGCCGGGGTCGGGGTCGGGGGCGAGCGCCGGCGCCGGGGTCGGGGGCGAGCGACGGGGGAAGAGAGAGTGGGGATTTGGGGGGAAAATGCGGGATGAAGCAGGGATAGTGAGAATTTTGGGTTAAGTGGACGTAGCAGCAGCGCATTTAGCCAAAACGCGCTGCTACTACATTCAGTAGCTGTAGTGATTTGTATGAAACGCGCTGCTACTACCTTCAGTAGCTGTAGCAGTTTATACGAAACGCGCTACTACTACCTTCCGTAGCTGCTACTACCTTCAGTAGCCGCTACTACTGCCAGTTTTCCTTTTTCTTTTCCTTTATTTTCTCCCACTTTTATTTCCCGAGAGCAGTGAACGAAGGGAGGCGATATATATTGCATCATTTGACGGTTAAATATGTATGCAAAATAGGAACATATATATTACATCATTGGACCCATGCATAATAATGGCTAAGTGTGTATACAAAATAGCAACATATATATATATATATATATATATATATATATATATATTACATCATTTGACCGATAACATATGGTTCCTCAGCGCTGACGTTTTCGTTTTTGAGTCAGCTGATTTCCCTTCTTGTTCGTCGAAGAATAATTGAGCCCCTCATTGTGACTTTGCCTTTTCCATGGAGTACGATTTTTCTTAGGTAATGTAGTATTGATTCTTCTTTTGACGTATACTTCATCATCATCGTCATCTTCCCTCATTGGGTTGCCGTACTGATCATAGTCTTCCTCGTTGGCGACTCCATCCATTCCAATGATGTTCCTTTTGCCTCTCCTCAAGACAACACGACTGGGATTGCATGGGTCGGTTATGAAGAAGCATTGTGTCACGTGCTTAGCGTGTACCCATGGCTCGTTTTTCGCGATAGCGTTCACAGTAGCGCTCTTGGCGTCGGGTATACTCATGGTAGTGAAAATCCGGTTTTCTCTTTCGACATTCTTTGCCCATCTGACACGGAACATCGTCGTGTTGTGCAGTCCAGAGTAGTCAAGCTCCCAGATCTCCTCGACCCTTCCATAAAATCGTTCAGTTGCGCCGTTGTCGCTGCCGGTCACGCATTCCATCGTCACCCCTGAGTTCTGATCATCACTGTCCATATCTTTGGCCTCCGTGTAGAACGTGTATCCGTTGATATCATATGCCTGATAGGTTACGAGGTTGGGCGAGGGGCCATGTGCTAAGGCGTATATGAGCAATCCGTCCTTAGAGCCCTCCTCCGGGGGATTAGCAATAATATGCTCTTTGAACCAATGCAGGAAAGTGGAGTTGTGCTCTCTAGTAACTTTGGTGTTCGTCCTGCATACCCCCCGGTCACGATACTTCTTTGCGATCATTTCTTTGTGCAGTGCCACGAAAGGATCTACCTCATCTAGGTGTTGTAGCACTACCAAGTTTGCTCTGTCAAAGTTGCTGCGTCGATCTGAGTATGCCACGTGCAGTTCCCTGCCACCGTTGCAGTGACCATCTCCTTCGAGCCTCCCATCGTGCTTGTTAACGGGCAAACCAATACTAACACCAGGCGGCTGGTTTGCGCCATATAGAAAATTCTCACAGAAAGAGATGCACTCTTTTGTCAAATAGCCCTGGACAATGCTTCCATCCGGACGGGACATGTTACGAATGAATCCTTTGATGATCACATTCATCCTCTCAAACGGCATCATGTTGTGCAAGAATGACGGACCCAGGTCTATTATGTCATCCACAATATGGACACACAGATGCACCATCACGTCAAAGAACACGGGCGGGAAGTACATCTCAAGCTCATTCAGTATCACAACGATCTCTTCCTGTAGCCTTCGGAGCTGCTTCACACTGATCGACTTTCGAGAGATGACGTCGAAAAAGTTGTAGAGACCAATAAGCGTGTCACGGACGTGCTTGTCCATTATCCCTCTAAGGGCAACAGGTAGTATCTGCGTCATCATCACATGACAGTCATGAGACTGCATCCTGCTAAACCTTTTCTTGTCCGTGTCTAGATATCTGCTTATCTTGCCACAGTAACCGGAACTAACTTTGACTCCGGTAAGGCAATTAAAGAAGGCATTGATCTCAGCCTGACTTAAGGTGAAGCAAGAAGGGGGCAATAATCCTCTTTCTTTAGTTTCTTGCCCTTCTTCTCCCGTGCCTCTGTCTCCATCTCTGTCTCGTCTGAAATTTTACGGGGCGGCATGTGCAGACCTTCCCTGATTTTCAAATCTTGCAAGTCTTTTCTTGCCTTCGGCCCATCCTTGGTCTTATCCGGCATGTTGATCAGTGTTGCAAGCAAGCTCTCAAGGACATTCTTACAGATATGCATTTGATCAAGGCAATGAGGTGTATCGAGTTTGTGCCAGTACTCCAAGTCCCAGAACACAGACCTCGTCTTCCATACCTTCAGCAGCGGGTCCGGCGCCTTTCTCATCGTCTTTCCCGGCACGGGGCACTCCTTCCAGTTCTTAAACAGCTCATCTATTTTGGCACCGCTCCGCTTATGTGGAGGTCCTCGATGCTCATCGTGACCATTGAATAGATCTCCACAGTTTCTCCACAGGTCGTCCTGTTCAAGCCATCTTCGATGCCCCATGTACACGATTTTCCCAGACCCGCCATCTTTCCTTGACGTTAGCTGCTGAGACGTCGTATCATCCATGCACCGCGTGCATCCGCAATATCCATGGCACACCTGGCCTGCCACATATCCGTAACCGAGATAGTCCTGCACTGTCGTGATCAGCGCGGCTCTCATGTTGAAATACTCGCCTTTGTTGGCGTCCCATGTCTTGGCCGGTGTTTTCCATAACGTGTCTAACTCCTCTTGAAGTAGCCCGAGATACAAATTAATATTATTTCCTGGTTGTTTCGTCCCTTGAATAAGCATGCTCATGTGAATGTACTTCGATTTCATGCACAACCAGGGGGGGAGGTTGTACATCCATACAAACATGGGCCATGTGCTATGGTTGGTGTTCTGGTTGCCAAACGGATTCATGCCATCAGTACACACGCCGAGCACGATGTTCCTTGCATCACATTCAAAATACCGATAGAAGCTGTTCAATGCTCTCCACTGGCTTCCATCCTTCATGTGTCTCAGCTTCAGATCATCTCCATCGTTGGGCTTCTTCCTCTCCGCGTGCCAGCGCATTAGCTTTGCTTCCTTGGGATCTACAAAATACCTCTGGAGACAGGGAGTGATCGGTAAGTACCATACAACTTTCTGGGGTCATTTCTTCCCGGCCTTCTTGTATCGAGAAGCATTGCACATCGGACAACTTGTTTCTTCCGCGTGCTCCTTCCGATAAATTATGCAATCGTTGATGCATGCATGGTATCTAACATGTGGCAGATCAAGAGGGCACACGATCTTCTTGGCCTCATCAACACTAGTAGGACATAGATTACCCGCGGGAAGAACATCCTTTAGGTACTTGAGATGCTCATCGAGGCTAGTGTCGGTCCATTTGTTTTTAGCCTTCGTCTTCAGGAGTTGGAGCGTGAAACTCAAGCGGGTCACCTCAGGATTGCAACCATCATACAATGGAGTGTTCGAGTCTACCACTAGTTGCTCCAGCTTAGCCTCCTCTCTAGAAGCAGCTCTCTCAGTACTCGTCTCCTTGCGAAGCAATGCTTGAACATGAGGGTCCCGCACGATTGAATTTAGTACCGACGAACTCTGCTGCGTGGAGTCCATGTCGTTCTCTCTGCCGCCATGTCCGGCCCCTTCTCCGCCGCCATGTCTGGCCTCTTCCCCGCCGCCATTATCGATCATCTCTTCGTCTTGCCCCGTGTCCTCATTGCCTGCCCCGTCGGCATCCTCAACATCGTCATCCTCATTTTCAGTTATCCACCGAGTATAGCCATCTATGAAACCAGTCATGAGCAGGTGCGCTTCGACACGACCATCGTCATAGGGGCTGAGCCAAACTATTCCTTTGCATTTTCGACATGGACATAAAACCTCTGTCCGTTTATTTTCTTTCATGTCCTGCACTGTCGACCGCAACCACCTGTCCACCATCGTTCCACTGAGCATCGTAAAATATGCACGGTAATAATAAACAAGTTGAGTATAAAAATGTGTGCATGCATCAAAGTCATACAAAAATTCGGCATGACCTTCCCTAAAAATAGGACATATATGGATCTAGAGTTTGCTCGGAATTCGCCGAAACGGAAATAAATCAACATTTTGGCAAAACATAGGCAACTCAAAAGCACAATTTGGCGTCAACTCATGCCACACACACAATTTCCACAAACACATCACACACACATAAACATATTTCCATTTTGCAAAAGCATGAAATTTTCATCACCTATCTCGAGATCGAGCACATGGTGGAGATGATGTTGTAGGGAGATAAAAAATGCACAAAGCTCTTCTTGACAAAGATAGATCTAGTTAGGGGGCAAATAGGTCACTTAACTAAATCCTACATCTACCTAGCTACCTAATTTGGGAGGAGACAACTTCAACTAGTGGAGGGGAAGGAAAAAGAGAAAGGAGATGCATTAATGGAGGTGGTGTAGTTAGGTAGGAGTAATGAAGAGAGAGAAAGGTAGATAGAAGAGAGAGAGAGAGTAATGGGGGAGAAGTATTGAGGAAGAAGTAGAGTGAGAGTGGGAGCATGTGGGAGGTAGGGGAAAGGGAAGAGAGGAGGGGGAGGGGGGACGATGGGGAAAAGGTGGTGGGTTGGTGCGGATTAGCAGTAGCGCGGGACTTAAAACGCGCTGCTAATAAGAAAGTAGCAGCAGCGTGCTTTCGTCAGAAGCGCTACTGCTAACCGGGACAAAAAGTGTGTCCAATTTGAAAACTAGCAGCAGCGCCCTCAGAAAAACCGCGATACTACTATAGCTTTAGCAGTAGCGCGGCTAGCGGTACCGCGCTGCTACTAAATGGAGTTGAGGGGGCACTGTCGGTCGATATTTGTAGCATCGCGTGTTACACAGAGCGCGCTACTGCTAAACACTTGTCAGTAGCGAGTTTTCCACACCCGCGCTACTGCTAATTAGCACCAGCGCTCCTATTTGAGCCGCGCTGCTGCTAAGATTCTTTGTATAGGGTTTTCCCTAGTAGTGCTCGTTTGCCACCTGCTCGACCCTAGTGTCACTGATAAAATGATGTAACAATATAGTTAAAATAGAGAGAGTGTCCTCTCTATCATTTCATTTCCAATATAGATAAATAAAGTGCTTCTCTTTGTTGATGTATGTTTCATCAACTAGTCCCATTGTTAATGTTTAAGCATTTCTGCAAACTGGGGTGCTTAATTTTAGTTGATCTGTACAAAAATAGAGATTTGAATGTCTCAAGGCGCCTCCTTGTACTACCGCTGTACACTGATGTTCATCACTGTCAGAAGGTGTATCTGGGAGACTTGGGACAATTTCCAGTATGAGGCGTACGGTATGAGGCGTCGCAGGGCCCATCTCACCCTCGCAGCATGGCATACTATGATACTATTGCAATATTTTCTTCTATTTATTTTGTGTGTTTCATCAACTAGTGGCACTATAATGTAATCACACTTTTTCATTATCTATGCAAACAGGGTTATTCAACTGCATTTTGGTGGAACTGCAGAAATGTACATATGAAACCGGCATATATGCAGAACCATGCTCCATGCACGCATTGGCATCCACCACCACCAGTGGGATGTGTGGCGCTCTCTGTGGACGGATCTTTCTCGGCAGCAAATCCTCTAACCAAATACTACTAGCTTGTATTGACAGTTTTCTAGGGAGTACTCTTTTATAAAAGAAGCACCAATCTATTTTTCTTTATTTGTACACTATGTCACAAGTTTGACCCAAAGGTCCAGAGCTATTTTAGAGTGATTGGCGTAGTACTCGGAGACTGATTGTAAGCATGATTTTCATTAGCTGTCACACTGATTGTAAGCATGAGCAGGTGGAAGATTAGGTTAGTGTGAAGCTTACCTTAAACCCCACCGCCGCCGTTGAAATGAGGCGAGCGTCAAGGGAACCGTGGAGAACGGCGGGGAAGCGACATCGCACCATACGGCCTCCTCTTCTAGTAGGAAGATGAATACTCCTCTGGCTCCGGCTGGCTCTGCACCCTCACGAACGGCACACCATACTCGATCAATTTTTTATCCTCTGGGTGCTCGACCTTCGACCTGTACGCTCACCACCTCCACCTGACTGTCGCCTCGGGTGAATCTGTCTACTCCATCACCCAGAGGGGATACTTGATGAACTCGGAGGACTGTGGTGTGGCTGCCGCCGATGAGTACATGTACATCGCCGCCCTCATCACCGCCGTCTCGCTCTTTCGCATACATTGCCACATGGCCCTCACCTTCCTCGAAATCTCCCACTCATTGTCAAACCAAGTAAGGTTCTCCTTCAACCTGGCTGACTTTGCTTGGTCGCCGCCGGTGATCTGCCTAATTCGCTGCTGCATCCTCTCCATAGATATCGTTCTGAGTGGTCCTGTGCTAGATTTGGAAGATGGGAGGAGAGACGGTGGTTTGCAATAGAGAAGAGGGAGAGGCGAGATGGTGGTTTTGAAATGGAGATGATGGAGAGGAGAGGAGGTGGTTTTGCAATGGAGAAGATCAGAAGAGGGAGAGGCGAGACGGCGGTTTTGGAATGGATATGATGGAGAGGAGAGGAGGTGGTTTTGCAATGAAGAAGAGGGAGAGGAGCGTGTGGAAGCGATTTAGGATTGGATGAGAGGGCCGGCGCGCTGTGACTAGATCAAAATCAAAATCAATTTACCCTTCAATTAAGAAAGCGACCCCACATTAACTAGTCGCCCTTTTATTCTAGGTCATAATTGACCATGATTTTCGCACATAAAATATATGTTATACGTTGCAAAAATAATATAATTTGAAAGTACATTCAGATATGAACCAAATGACACAATTTTTGGTGACATGCATTCACATTTTGCTTGTCAAATACACTACGTGGTCAAACTTTGACCCATAATACGCAAAACAAAAAATACTTCCAAGACCAATGCCGCTCTCCCGCTCTTCTCCTCTTAAACCACCGCCGCTCTTCTCCTGTTCCAATCTAAATCCAGCGCCACTCCTCTCCTCTTCCATTTCAAAACCACCGCCCCTCCTCTCCTGTTCCAGTCCAAAACTAGCGTTGCTCCTCCCCCGTTCTAATCCAAAACCAGCGATGCTCCTCTCCTCTTCCCTTCAAAAACCACCGCCGGCGAGTGAAGGTGATGTGGATAAGTAGATCGATGGAGGAGTACAACCGATACGTGAGGATAGCAGACGGCGACCCTATGAAGCTAGCTAGGATGTAGGAGATACAGTCTTGGTTTGACAACAAGGACCAACTAGCGGCGACGGTGACATCCATGGCCAAATATGTGCAACAGAGCAAAAAGGCGGCGATACTCCTGGAGGGAGTCGCGTGGGAGTACATAGAGCTGCTCCTCTAGGCCATGGAGCAAACAAGTTCAGCGAATCCAATCCCGAGGGAGCGGTGGTGGCAGTATCAATCCCAGATGGAGCATCCACCAGAGATTGAAGGATCGAGCATCTACAAGGTGACGTTTGTGAGGGTGTCCTGCCAGAGCGAGCCGGTGGAGTCTTCGTCGATCGAACCCAACTTCAAGAGGAGAAAAGAAGTTGGCCCGACGATTCTTCCCCACCATCCTCTTCCTCGCCGTTCACGTCGTCTCACGGGGTGGCTGCCTGCCGCCGAGGAATAGGAGGGGACTGCCCCCCAGCCCAATAGTCGGGCAAGTTGTGAATTTTCAGGAGGAGCTTAGGGTTGTCAGTATTTGCAGGTTGTGAATTGTGTTTTGTTTTGTGTATTTTGAGAGTACATTCAGATATGAATGTCCTTTGAATTTCAGATTTGCTGTATTGAGCATATGAAGTATTTTATATATTCTAGAGATCTATTTTTAGCACTTAAAAAAATGTAGTTTCATAGGAGTATAAAAGTGTAGACAATGTGATTCTCAGAGAAGAAACTGCAAGTTTTAGATTCAGATAAGAAACTGCAAGTTCAGTTTCAGATAAGAAACTGCAACTTTCAGAGGCAAAGCATTTATATTAACACGGCCTTTTCAAACAGGGTTAACATCAGGTTGGAAGTTTTATTCATGGTCGAAAATGGTGAAGGAAATATGCCCTAGAGGCAATAATAAAGTTATTATTTATTTCCTTATATCATGATAAATGTTTATTATTCATGCTAGAATTGTATTAACCGGAAACATAATACATGTGTGAATACATAGACAAACAGAGTGTCACTAGTATGCCTCTACTTGACTAGCTCGTTAATCGAAGATGGTTATGTTTCCTAACCATAGACATGAGTTGTCATTTGATCAATGGGCCCACATCATTAGGAGAATGATGTGATTGACTTGACCCATTCCATTAGCATAGCACCCGATCGTTTAGTATGTTGCTGTTGCTTTCTTCATGACTTATACATGTTCCTATGACTATGAGATTATGCAACTCCTGTTTACCGGAAGAACAATTTGTTGGCTACCAAACGTCACAATGTAACTGGGTGATTATAAAGGTGCTCTACAGGTGTCTCCGAAGGTACATGTTGGGTTGGCATATTTTGAGATTAGGATTTGTCACTCCGATTGTCAAAGAGGTATCTCTGGGCCCTCTCGGTAATACACATCACTTAAGCCTTGCAAGAATTGCAACTAATTAGTTAGTTGCGGTATGATGTATTACGGACTAGGTATTGAACTAGGTATTGAGATACCGACGATCGAATCTCGGGCAAGTAACATACCGATGACAAAGGGAACAACGTATGTTGTTATGCGGTCTGACCGATAAAGATCTTCGTAGAATATGTGGGAGCCAATATGAGCATCCAGCTTCCACTATTCGTTATTGACTGGAGACGTGTCTCGGTCATGTCTACATAGTTCTCGAACCCGTAGGGTCCGCACGCTTAACGTTACGACGACAGTTATATTATGAGTTTATATGTTTTGATGTACCAAAGGTTGTTCGGAGTCCCGGATGTGATCACGGACATGACGAGGAGTCTTGAAATGGTCGAGACTTGAAGATTGATATATTGGAAGCCTACGTTTGGATATCGGAAGTGTTCCGGGTGAAATCGGGATTTTACCGGAGTACTGGGAGGTTACCGGAACCCCCCGAGAGGTTCTTGGGCCTTAGTGGGCCTTTACGGAGAAGAGGAGAGGCGGCCTTAGTGCGCCTCTCCGCCCTAGTCCGAATAGGACAAGGAGAGGGGGCGCCCCCCCCACTTCCTTCCTCTCTCCCTCCTCTCTCCCCCCTCCCAAGTCCTAATCCAACTAGGAAAGGGGGGGGGAGTCCTACTCCCGGTGGGAGTAGGACTCCTCCCGGCGTGCCTCTCCCCTTGGCCGGCCGCACCCCCCTTTCTCCTTTATATACGGGGGCAGGGGGCACCCTAGAGACACAAAAATTGATCGTTTGATCTTTTAGCCGTGTGCGGTGCCCCCTCCACCATAGTCCACCTCGATAATACCGTAGCGGTGCTTAGGCGAAGCCCTGCATCGGTAGAACATCATCGTCATCACCACGCCGTCGTGCTGACGAAACTCTCCCTCAACACACGGCTGGACTGGAGTTCGAGGGACGTCATCGGGCTGAACGTGTGCTGAACTCGGAGGTGCCGTACGTTCGGTACTTGATCGGTCGAATCGTGAAGACGTACGACTACATCAACCACGTTGTGCTAACGCTTCCTCTTACGGTCTACAAGGGTATGTAGACAACACTCTCCCCTCTTGTTGCTATGCATCACTATGATCGTGCGTCTGCGTAGGATTTTTTTTGAAATTGCTACGTTCCCCAACAGTGGTATCCGAGCCAGGTTTTATGTGTAGATGTCATATGCACGAGTAGAACACAAGTGAGTTGTGGGTGATATAAGTCATACTGCAGCATGTCATACTTTGGTTCAGCGGTATTGTGAGATGAAGCGGCATGGACCGACATTACGCGTACGCTTACGCGAGACTGGTTTCACCGCCACAAGCACTAGTTGCTTAAAGGTGACCGATGGGTGCCTGTCTCTCTCACTTTAGTTGAACCGAGTATGGCTACGCCCGGTCCTTGCGAAGGTTAAAACAACACCAACTTGACAAACTATCGTTGTGCTTTTGATGTGTAGGTAAGAACGGTTCTTGCTCAGCCCGTAGCAGCCACGTAAAATTTGCAACAATAAAATAGAGGACGTCTAACTTGTTTTTGCAGGGCATGTTGTGATGTGATATGGTCAATACATGATGCTAAATTTTATTGTATGAGATGATCATGTTTTGTAACCGAGTTATCGGCAACTAGCAGGAGCCATGTTGTTGTTGCTTTATTGTATGCAATGCAATCTCCCTGTAATGCTTTACTTTATCACTAAGCGGTAGCGATAGTCGTAGAAGCATAAGATTGGCGAGACGACAATGATGCTACGATGGAGATCAAGGTGTCGCACTGGTGACGATGGTGATCATGACGGTGCTTCGGAGATGGAGATCACAAGCACAAGATGATGATGGCCATATCATATCACTTATATTGATTGCATGTGATGTTTATCTTTTATGCATCTTATCTTGCTTTGATTGGCGGTAGCATTATAAGATGTTCTCTCACTAAATTTCAAGATAAAAGTGTTCTCCCTGAGTATGCACCGTTGCCAAAGTTCGTTGTGCCCAGACACGACGTGATGATCGGGTGTGATAAGCCCTACGTCCATCTACAACGGGTGCAAGCTAGTTTTTGCACACGCAGAATACTCAGGTTAAACTTGACGAGCCTAGCATATGCAGATATGGCCTCGGAACACTGAGATCGAAAGGTCGAGCGTGAATCATATAGTAGATATGATCAACATAATGATGTTCACCATTGAAAACTACTCCATTTCACGTGACGATCGGTTCCGGTTTAGTTGATTTGGATCACGTGATCGCTTAGAGGATTAGAGGGAGGTCTATCTAAGTGGGAGTTCTTAAGTAATATGATTAATTGAACTTAAAATTTATCATGAACTTAGTACCTGATAGTATCTTCCTTGTTTGTGTTGATTGTAGATAGATGGCTCGTGCTGTTGTTCCGTTGAATTTTAATGTGTTCCTTGAGAAAGTAAAGTTGAAAGATGATGGTAGCAATTACACGGACTGGGTCCGTAACTTGAGGATTATCCTCATTGCTGCATAGAAGAATTACTTCCTGGAAGCACCGCTGGGTGCCATCCCTGTTGCAGGAGCAACACCAGATGTTATGAACGTCTGGCAGAGCAAAGCTGATGACTACTCGATAGTTCCATGTGCCATGCTTTACGGCTTAGAACCGGGACTTCAACGACGTTTTGAACGTCATGGAGCATATGAGATGTTCCAGGAGTTGAAGTTAATATTTCAAGCAAATGCCCGGATTGAGAGATATGAAGTCTCCAATAAGTTCTATAGCTGCAAGATGGTGGAGAATATTTCTGTCAGTGAGCATATACTCAAAATGTCTGGGTATAATAATCACTTGATTCAACTAGGAGTTAATCTTCCGGATGATAGCGTCATTGACAGAATTCTTCAATCACTGCCACCAAGCTACAAGAGCTTCGTGATGAACTATAACATGCAAGGGATGGATAAGACGATTCCCGAGCTCTTCGCAATGCTAAAGGCTGCGGAGGTACAAATCAAGAAGGAGCATCAAGTGTTGATGGTCAACAAGACCACTAGTTTCAAGAAAAAGGGCAAAGGGAAGAAGAAGGGGAACTTCAAAAGGAACAACAAGCAAGTTGCTGCTCAAGAGAAGAAACCCAAGTCTGGACCTAAGCCTGAAACTGAGTGCTTCTATTGCAAGCAGACTGGTCACTGGAAGCGGAACTGCCCCAAGTATTTCGTAGATAAGAAGGATGGCAAGGTGAACAAAGGTATATGTGATATACATGTTATTGATGTGTACCTTAATAGAGCTTGAAGTAGCACCTGGGTATTTGATACTGGTTCTGTTGCTAATATTTGCAACTCTAAACAGGGACTACGGATTAAGTGAACACAAGCAAAGGACGAGGTGACGATGCGCGTGGGAAATGGTTCCAAAGTCGATGTGATCGCGGTCGGCACGCTACCTCTACATCTACCTTCGGGATTAGTATTAGACCTAAATAATTGTTATTTGGTGCCAGCATTGAGCATGAACATTATATTTGGATGTTGTTTAATGCGAGATGGTTATTCATTTAAATCAGAGAATAATGGTTGTTCTATTTATATGAGTAATATCTTTTATGGTCATGCACCCTTGAAGAGTGGTCTATTTTTGATGAATCTCGATAGTAGTGATACACATATTCACAATGTTGAAGCCAAAAGATGCAGAGTTGATAATGATAGTGCAACTTATTTGTGGCACTGCCGTTTAGGTCATATCAGTGTAAAGCGCATGAAGAAACTCCATACTGATAGAATTTTGGAACCACTTGATTATGAATCACTTGGTACTTGCGAACCGTGCCTCATGGGCAAGATGACTAAAACACCGTTCTCCGGAACTATGGAGAGAGCAACAGATTTGTTAGAAATGATACATATAGATGTATGTGGTCCAACGAATATTGAGGTTCGTGGCGGATATCGTTATTTTCTCACCTTCACAGATGATTTAAGCAGATATGGGTATATCTACTTAATGAAACATAAGTCTGAAACATTTGAAAAGTTCAAAGAATTTCAGAGTGAAGTTGAAAATCATCGTAACAAGAAAATAAATTTTCTACGATCTGATCGTGGAGGAGAATATTTGAGTTACGAGTTTGGTCTACATTTGAAACAATGGGGAATAGTTTCGCAACTCACGTCACCCGGAACACCACAGCATAATGGTGTATCCGAACGTCGTAATCGTACTTTACTAGATATGGTGCGATCTATGATGTCTCTTACTGATTTACCGCTATCGTTTTGGGGTTATGCTTTAGAGACGGCCGCAATCACGTTAAATAGGGCACCATCGAAATCCGTTGAGACGATGCCTTATGAACTATGGTTTGGCAAGAAACCAAAGTTGTCGTTTCTTAAAGTTTGGATCTGCGATGCTTATGTGAAAAAGCTTCAACCTGATAAGCTCGAACCCAAATCGAAGAAATGTGTCTTCATAGGATACCCAAAGGAGACTGTTGGGTACACCTTCTATCATAGATCCGAAGGCAATACATTCCTTGCTAAAAATGGATCCTTTCTAGAGAAGGAGTTTCTCTTGAAAGAAGTGAGTGGGAGGAAAGTAGAACTTGATGAGGTAACTTTACCTGCTCCCTTATTGGAAAGTAGTTCATCACAGAAATCGGTTCTTGTGACATCTACACCAATTAGTGAGGAAGTTAATGATGATGATCATGGAACTTCAGATCAAGTTGTTACTGAACCTCGTAGGTCAAACAGAATAAGATCCGCACCAGAGTGGTACGGTAATCCCGTTCTAGAAGTCATGCTACTAGATCATGATGAACCTACAAACTATGTAGTATGGACTTTGGTTGACTTGCCCGATGATAGGCAAGCAATTGAGAATAAATGGATCTTCAAGAAGAAGACTGACGCTGACGGTAATGTTACTGTCTACAAAGCTCGACTTGTTGTGAAAGGTTTTCGACAAGTTCAAGGGATTGACTACGATGAGATCTTCTCACCCGTAGTGATGCTTAAGTCTGTCCGAATCATGTTAGCAATTGCCGCATTTCATGTTATGAAATTTGGCAAATGGATGTAAAAACTGCATTCCTAAATGGATTTCTAGAAGAAGAGTTGTATATGATGCAACCGGAAGGTTTTGTCGATCGAAAGGGAGCTAACAAAGTGTGCAAATTCCAGCGATCCATTTATGGACTAGTGCAAGCCTCTCGGAGTTGGAATAAACGATTTGATAGTGTGATCAAAGCATTTGGTTTTGTACAGACTTTTGGAGAAGCCTGTATTTACAAGAAAGTGAGTGGGAGCTCTGTAGCATTCCTTAAAGATATATGTGGATGACATATTACTGATTGGAAATGATATAGAATTTCTGGATAACATAAAGGGATACTTGAATAAGAGTTTTTCAATGAAAGACCTCGGTGAAGCTACTTACATGTTGGGAATTAAGATCTATAGAGATAGATCGAGACGCTTAATTGGACTTTCACAAAGCATATACCTTGACAAAGTTTTGAAGAAGTTCAAAATAGATCAAGCAAAGAAAGGGTTCTTGCCTGTGTTACAAGGTGTGAAGTTGAGTAAGACTCAATGCCCGACCACTATAGAAAATAGAGACAAAATGAAGGATGTTCCCTATGCTTCAGCCATAGGCTCTATCATGTATGCAATGCTGTGTACCAGACCTGATGTGTGCCTTGCTATAAGTCTAACAGGGAGGTACCAAATTAATCCAGGAGTGGATCACTGGACAGCGGTCAAGAACATCCTGAAGTACCTGAAAAGGACTAAGGATATGTTTGTTGTTTATGGAGGTGACAAACAACTCATCGTAAATGGTTATGTTGATGCAAGCTTTGACACTGATCCGGACAATTCTAAATCGCAAACCAGATACGTGTTTGCACTGAACAGTGGAGCTATCAGTTGGTGCAGTTCTAAACAAAGCGTCGTGGCGGGATCTATATGTGAAGCGGAATACATAGCTGCTTCGGAAGCAGCAAATGAAGGAGTCTGGATGAAGGAGTTCATATCCGATCTAGGCGTCATACCTAGTGCATCGGGTCCAATGACAATCTTTTGTGACAATACCAGTGCAATTGCCTTGGCGAAGGAATCCAGATTTCACAAAAGAACCAAGCACATCAAGAGACGCCAGGTGGGAGACATTGAAATTTGCAAGATACATACGGATCTTAATGTTGCAGACCCGTTGACTAAGCCTCTTCCACGAGCAAAAGATGATCAGCATCAAGGCTCCATGGGTGTTAGAATCATTACTGTGTAATCTAGATTATTGACTCTAGTGCAAGTGGGAGACTGAAGGAAATATACCCTAGAGGCAATAATAAAGTTATTATTTATTTCCTTATATCATGATAAATGTTTATTATTCATGCTAGAATTGTATTAACCGGAAACATAATACATGTGTGAATACATAGACAAACAGAGTGTCACTAGTATACCTCTACTTGACTAGCTCGTTAATCGAAGATGGTTATGTTTCCTAACCATAGACATGAGTTTCCATTTGGCCAACGGGATCACATCATTAGGAGAATGATGTGATTGACTTGACCTATTCCGTTAGCATAGCACCCGATCGTTTAGTATGTTGTTGTTGCTTTCTTCATGACTTATACATGTTCCTATGACTATGAGATTATGCAACTCCCGTTTACCAGAGGAACACTTTGTGTGCTACCAAACGTCACAACGTAACTGGGTGATTATAAAGGTGCTCTACAGGTGTCTCCGAAGGTACATGTTGGGTTGGCGTATTTCGAGATTAGGATTTGTCACTCCGATTGTCGGAGAGGTATCTCTGGGCCCTCTCGGTAATGCACATCACTTAAGCCTTGCAAGCATTGCAACTAATGAGTTAGTTGCGGGATGATGTATTATGGAATGAGTAAAGAGACTTTCTGGTAACAAGATTGAACTAGGTATTGAGATACCGACGATCGAATCTCGGGAAAGTAACACACCAATGACAAAGGGAACAACGTATGTTGTTATGCGGTCTGACCGATAAAGATCTTCGTAGAATATGTGAGAGCCAATATGAGCATCCAGGTTCCGCTATTGGTTATTGACCGGAGACGTGTCTCGGTCATGTCTACATAGTTCTCGAACCCGTAGGGTCCGCACGCTTAACATTACGATGACATTTATATTATGAGTTTATATGTTTTGATGTACCGAAGTTTGTTCGGAGTCCCGGATGTGATCACGGACATGACGAGGAGTCTCGAAATGGTCGAGACATGAAGATTGATATATTGGAAGCCTATGTTTGGATATCAGAAGTGTTCCGGGTGAAATCAGGATTTTACAGGAGTACCGGGAGGTTACCGGAACCCCCCGGGAGGTTAATGGGCCTTACTGGGCCTTTACGGAGAAGAGGAGAGGCGGCCAGGGCTGGGCTGCGCGCCCCTCCCCCTAGTCTGAATAGGACAAGGAGAGGGGGCGGCGCCCCCCTTCCTTCCTCTCTCCCTCCTCTCTCCCCCCTCCCAAGTCCTAATCCAACTAGGAAAGGGGGGGAGTCCTACTCCCGGTGGGAGTAGGACTCCTCCCGGCGTGCCTCTCCCCTTGGCCGGCCGCACCCCCCTTTCTCCTTTATATACGGGGGCAGGGGGCACCCTAGAGACACAAAAATTGATCGTTTGATCTTTTAGCCGTGTGCGGTGCCCCCCTCCACCATAGTCCACCTCGATAATACTGTAGCGGTGCTTAGGCGAAGCCCTGCGTTGGTAGAACATCATCATCATCACCACGCCGTCGTGCTGACGAAACTCTCCCTCAACACTCGGCTGGATCAGAGTTCGAGGGATGTCATCGGGCTGAACATGTGCTGAACTCGGAGGTGCCGTACGTTCGGTACTTGATCGGTCGGATCGTGAAGACGTACGACTACATCAAGCACGTCGTGCTAACGCTTCCGCTTACGGTCTACAAGGATATGTAGACAACACTCTCCCCTCTCGTTTCTATGCATCACCATGATCTTGCGTGTGCGTAGGATTTTTTTTAAATTACTACGTTCCCCAACAAATGGAACTACCAGCCAGGTAACATCATGCTGATCAACATTCATGCATAGCACATCTTTATATGATGCACAATCAAAAAGATATGCTATTTTCAAAATGCCCACACAATGTCGAGTGTGCGAAACATAGAGAAAATGAGGGACGAAGTTTTGGCAAGTGTTGGATGTGGTGTGCGTAGATGACAATGGGGACCCACATGTCAATAAAGGCAGAGGAAATTTGTTTTGAGATATTTTCCCTGCACAGGTGGAATCGAACGCGGGCGAACAGCTGTCGGGTAGTGTCACTTGGCCAGTAGGCTAGTTCAGTAGTTTCGTTAATAATAAGACACTTCCTCAGGTGGCCGGATCCCCTCCCGCGCCTTTGTGCGCTCGCCGCGACGCCGTTGTCTACTGTTGTGAACGTGCTGAACAAACGAGAGGAATCTGCAGAGGACGTGCAGAGTCGGACAGTCGGGACCCACCAGGTCTATGGCCGTACGCAAGCAAGTGCCTCATCGAAAAAAATACTTCCTCCTAATGCTATACTGACGTTGGGGCCCACGGGTTTGTCAACATAGTTACATTTTTTACGTGCTTCAACCTAGTTACTATAGGAGATAAATTCAAAACGAAGCCGGGGAGCTAGCAGGTATCATCTATTATCAATGGGGCAGCAAGTATCAGCTGGGTTTTGGGCTGCCCCGTCTAGGCTTTCTTTTTTAACATGCGCAGCCCACGACCTCAGATGGGAGGTCCATAGGCCTGTTTGTATTTTCTTGAAGGCCGTCATGTATCGACCGGCCTATGGACCTCCCATCCGAGGTTTTATTTTTCCTGAAACATCGGCAGCCCAATTTATGTATTTTTTTGAAGAAAATGCAGAGGTCTCTTTTATTTTTCTATATAAGAATAAGAATGCCAGGTCCAACTTATGTTTCCCTTCTAACAATATTATATATATTTAAATTATTTTATATGTTATTATATATTATTTTTATTGTCATCATATATTTAACAGATACTTACATATGTAAGAAAACAATATCCCACATCTTATTAACTTAAAAAATAATTTCTTAACAATAGAATCCTGGATTGTTTTGGCATGAAAATCCTAGTGATTGTGTACAAAAGCTTGGTAAGATTTAAGGACAAATGTAATAATATCACTTATTATTTAAATATATTTATAACAAAATGCTTAGCCCCTGTTTATTTTTTGATAACATTGCTGGCCCAACCCAACATTATAGTTAGAATCAGCCCAGCAAAATCGTGTATTTCGAGAAAGTGCAAATGGCCTGTAATTTTTTAGGAAAAAAATAAATGGGCCGCATGGACGCTACATTATTTGTTCACCCAGCCCAGCTAATGATCTATAATTAAAAAAAGAGATCAAATTGACTGTAAATTCTACCGCGCAAAAAAAAGACTACAAATTTTGAAAAATGGGTTGAATACATGCCACATTTTTGGAGCCTGAAATGTGGGCCAATAGGTCGAAGCCAACGCAAGTGGTTGTCAACTTAGTCAATAAATGATTATGCCATTGTTATCCATTGGATTTACATCCAACGACCGGCATCCATCTTCAATCTCTAGTCTTCTTCCTCCAGCGCCACCGGGACCACCTCCCGCCTCCTGCTGCTAGCAGCTCTGCTTAGCACACTTCATTGTGAAGCGCTACTCCACCGTTGGCCAGGCCATCCCTCCAACCCTCCACTCCTCCTGTTCTTCTCCACCGAATGCCGATCCACACCACACTAGAACCAGTTAACCCTCGTACACCTCTTTGTCTATGACTCTACTCCCGCGTCTTCCCATCTCCGGCTCGTTGCTGCCCAGGGCTTCGCCGTCGTCCACCACCTTGGATGTGCTCGGCGCGGCGTGGTCAACATGGTCAACGAACAACACCATCAGAAGTAGGATGTGCATGTAGAGGCTGGTAGCTGGGTCCACAGCCGCACACAAGGAAATCCCTCCTTATTACGCGTAAAATAATGATTCCTCCACCTGACATCTGGGACCCACCGGAAGGGCCTCTGTATTTCGCGAAAAGAACATGCCCCCCACTGACAGGTCAGACCCACCAGCTATCTTCGCACTCAAGGTAGTGCCTCTTTATTACGCACAAAAAATTGAATACTCCCTTACCAGCTGGAACCCAACATAGTGGGAGGCTGACTTGTGGGCCTACCAAGTTGACAGGGACAGAGGGCTTTGTCAACTTAGTCAACATGAACGAGTCTAGCTCCTGTTACCGTACGATGTTCATCCAATGGCCGTAGTGCTTCTTCAACCTCTGGTCTTCTTGCTCCAGCCGCCCAAACCAGCGCCGGTCGTGCCGCATGCTCCTGCCTCCCGTGGCCGGCTGTGATGCCGCGGAGGCCTCACCGCCCCCTACTACTCCCACCGCTGGCAAGGCCATCCCACTACTCACCCACACCCCATGTTATTCCGCGGTGACGACAGCCTCACACCGCAGCCGAACCAGTGAACCCTCGTACTCCTCTCTACATGGACATCCACTAATGCGTCTTCCCCGGCTTCGCTTCGTCCCCTTCCTAGGCCTCGTTGTCGTCCATCGCCCTGGTGCTCTCGGCGCAGCGTGGTTGAGGGAGTCCTGGATAAGGGGGTATCCGGACAGCCGGACTATATACTTTGGTCGGACTGTTGGACTGTGAAGATACAAGATTCAAGACTTCGTCCCGTGTTCGGATGGGACACTCCTTGGCGTGGAAGACAAGCTTGGCGATTCGGATGTAGATCTCCTTCTCTGTAAACCGACCCTGTGTAACCCAAGCCCCCTCCGGTGTCTATATAAACCAGAGGGTTTAGTCCGTAGGACACAACAACAATCATACCATAGGCTAGCTTCTAGGGTTTTGCCTCTTTGATCTCGTGGTAGATCAACTCTTGTAATACTCATATCATCAAGATCAATCAAGCAGGAAGTAGGGTATTACCTCCATTGAGAGGGCCCGAACCTGGGTAAACATCGTGTCCCCAACCTCCTGTTACCATTAGCCTTAGATGCACAGTTCGGGACCCCCTAACCGAGACCTGCCGATTTTGACACCGACATTGGTGCTTTCATTGAGAGTTCCACTCTGTCGTCGCGCTAAGGCTTGATGGCTCGTCTCGTTGTCAAAGACAACATCACCTCCAGGGGAGCCCTGGATCTAGGCCAAACTCTCCGGCTGGGCGGCTTTGTTATGATCGCCCGATCGCCTGTAGCGCCGACAATGACTTCTCAGGTCATTAAAAATAGCCTCCATGTTGATTCGGAATTTGCCGAACAGATGGACCCAATGGAGCTCTTCTCCCTCAATGAGCTCTTGGTCGCATCGCCGCCCTGGGCGTCACTACGGACTATGACCGGATCGGGCTTAAACCCGACCAAAGGGAGTTTCACTCTCCACCGGTCACCCATGAGATAGCGGTAGTGGAAGAGCATCATCCTAATTCTCCCTATACTTTGAGGATGAACTATGTCCGGATTTCCGAGCTCTCCGAGCTGGACACCCGCTCGCGGGAGGACATGACCTAGGCCCTGCACTCAGAATCGGGTGGCGGGCCGAAGAAATCAGGCAACGCCCCAGAACGCAAGCCGTTAAGCTCGGAAGCCTCTTTGCCCCTGGGTCCCAGATCGGGTCAGGATTCAGATTCAAATCCACCCACCCACCCAAATTTATCCAATCTTTCACATATCAGACAAGAGCCCCAAGAAACAGTACATCATTACTGGGCCAGATTCCTCCGTGTGATAAACAGGGTCAAGGAATGTCGCGAGGCAAACGCAATCTCCCTCTTTTGCAAAAATTGCATGGACGAAGGGATTCTCAACGCTATAAGTCGCTGTGACATAGTACACTTCCTTGACTTAGCGGCCATAGTGCAAAAATACTGCAGGATGGAAAGCTCCTGGAAAATCCAAACAAGCTTCTCGGACAATCCGGCTCTAACCAAATCCTCTGTCTGAACTAAAAGGGTAAACTCTCGTAAGCCACCCGATTCAAGTACCAAAAAAATAAAGCCCGCCGCAAGGCGTGGAACCGTATTGGAAGAATGGCTAAACGGGCCATGCAAGATTCACAGCACACCAGATACTACTCCAACGCATAGCATTAGAGCATGTTGGATACTCCGGTAGGTAGCAAAGAGCGGCGAGGATCTCCTCATAGAACATAAAGCAGAGAAACATCCCGCCGGAGACAACAATACGGTATTTACAGTCTTCGAGACTTTTGCCTCAAATAATAGGTGCAAGCGAGCTCAGCGCAGCCTCGCAGAAGTTTGCCACGTGGCAACAATAAATCCATGGAACGACACGGCTATAACTTACAATGCCAGTGACGAACCTCAATTCCGAATAGTCCGAGCACCAGCTGCTTTGGTCCTTAGCCCAATCTTGGATGGCTTCAGGCTCACTAAAGTGCTCATGGACGACCGAAGCGGACTAAACCTCATCTATGAGGAAACCCTTAACAAGATGGAAATTGACAAGAGCCGCATTGAGCGAAGCAGCATGACCTTCAGAGGAATCATCCCTAGTCGGGAGGCACAATGCACGGGAAAAATCACACTGGATGTGGTATTCGGCACGCCGGAGAATTACAGGTCCGAAGAAATTACATTCCAAGTGGCCCCGTTCAGCAGCGGATACCACGCCCTCTTGGGGTGGGACACATTCACGAGTTTTCAGGCTATACCCCATTACGGGTACATGAAGCTCAAAATGCCCGGGCCCAATGGAATCATCACTCTAGCTAGTGATCCGGACTTCGCACTTCGCGCCGAAAATAAAACCGCTGCCCTCACCCTGGAGGCATTATCAGAAGCCCGCGCGGCCGAAGAACTAACAACGTTGTGAGCAACAGTGGACAGAGACGACGTGATACTCAACAAGTGACCTAAATCCACCTCCTTCAAACTAGCGGACGAGATAGTCAAATTCCAGGTCCACCCAACGGACCCTTCGAAGATAGCTTCCATTGGGACACAGCTGAACCCCACAATAGACGCCGCACTGCGAGACTTCCTGCGTGAGAATTCGGATATCTTCGCCTGGCATCCTTCAGACATGCCGGGCATCCCATGCAGGCTGGCCGAACACAACCTCAATATACTGAAAGGATACAAGCCAGTCAAGCAGACTCTTAGACGCTTCTCAGAGCCTAAGCGACAAGCCATGGGAGAAGAGCTAGCCAAGCTACTCGAGGCCGGATTCATCAAAGACATCAAACATCCGGATTGGCTAGCAAACTTGGTAATGGTACCAAAAAAGGAGAAATCCTGGCACTTGTGTGTCGATTTCAAGGACCTCAATAAAGCTTGCCCTAAGGATCCCTTCCCCCTCCCCCGCATTGATCAAATAATCGATGCCACCGCAGGACACGACTAATTGTGTTTCCTCGATGCATACTCCGGATACCATCAAATAAAGATGGCGGAGTCCGACCAGGCCGCAGCGGCCATCATCACTCCGTACGGCCCCTTCTGTTTCAACACCATGCCCTTCGGGCTCAAAAATGCCGGCGGAACCTATCAACGCATGATTCAGACATGCCTGGAAAAAACAAATCGACAAGACAGGAGAGGCCTACATAGATGACGTGGTCATCAAAACAACACACGTTGAAACTTTAATAGATGACTTGAGGCTTACGTTCGATAATCTCCGAACATACGACATCAAGCTCAACCCGGAGAAGTGTGTCTTCGGAGTACCCTCCAGAAAATTGCTCAGCTTCATCGTTTCCAATAGAGGAATTGAAGCCAATCCGGCAAAAATCTGAGCTCTGTCACAGTTGGCTATCCCAACATACCTCAAGCAGATCCAGAAACTAACTGGATGCGTGGCTGCCTTAAGCCGCTTTATCAACCGCTTAGGAGAAAAGGCGCTACCTCTGTATCGCCTTCTTCGATGCACCGAACACTTCGAGTGGACGGATGCGTCCAAGGCCGGACTGGAAGAAATAAAGGCACTATGGGCCACAAACCCAGTCCTGACCGCGCTAAACATTGGCGAACCCATCCTATTATACAAGTTCCCGCTCCAAAAGCCGGTATATTACGTGTGAGCGCAGTGCTGACCGCGCTAAACATTGCCGCAACAAACCAAGTTGTGAGCGCAGTGCTCACCGTCGAACTAGAGGCTGACGGACACAAGTTCCCGCTCCAAAAGCCGGTATATTACGTGTCCACTGTCTTCACTCCATGCAAATCTCGGTACCCACACTATCAAAACATAGCGTACGCGGTCTTCATGGCATCTAGGAAACTACGACACTACTTTGAAGAGTGTACGATCACGGTGGCCTCTGAAGTACCACTCAATGACATAATAAATAACCGCGACGCAACAGGTCGAATTGCTAAATGGGCTATTGAGCTCCTTCCGTTCGACATAACATACAAACCATGGCGGGCCATTAAGTCGCAAGTACTGTCTGACTTCGTTGCCGAATGGACAGAAGCCGAACTCCCTAAAGAGTACGGCGCGTACTCAAATTGGATCATGCATTACGACGGCTCTAAAATGCTGGCCGGATTGGGAGTGGGTGTCGTCCTGACATCCCCCACCGGAGACACGGTGCAGTACGTCCTCCAAATATTATACACAGACTCCAACAATGCAGCCGAATACGAGGCTCTGTTGCATGGTCTTCGGATGGCAGTCTCCATGGGCATCCAACGCCTCGAAGTGCGCGGGGACTCGAACCTTGCAATATCTCAGGTAAATGGAGACTTTGACGCCAAGGACCGGAAAATGGCGGCCTATCGCAATGTCGTCCTCAAAATGTCAGCTCGGTTCAAGGGGCTCGAATTCCAGCATGTGGTCAGAGAAAATAACCAAGCGGCCGATATCCTCGCCCACATCAGCGCTAAACGCGACCCCGTCCCACCTAATATCTTCCTAGAAAGGCTGTTCAAGCCATCCGTGACATGGGAAGGGGAGTCCGGCACTATTAGCCCGGCTCCGAACACAACCCCAGATTTTGAACCTCCTGACGTAATCGGAGGCTCTGCCACCGAAATAACACCTTTGGCCCACAAAATAATGGCTGTCATCGCCCCGTGGACTGAGCCCTTCTTGGCCTACCTAAATAGGCAAGAGCTCCCTGAGGATCAAAATGAGGCACGTTGTATTGTGTGACGGTCTAAGGCATACAACCATGAAAGAGAGCTCTACAAGAAGAGCCCCACCGGAGTACTCCAACGATGCATCTCCGAAGAGGAAGGGCGGCAGCACAGGACCTTGTCCAACATTGCGTTGGTTGTCAACTATTTGCCAATCAGAGCCATATGCCCCTACTGCTCTCCAAACAATCCCCATAACTTGGCCCTTCGTAGTCTGGGGGCTGGATATGGTGGGACCCCTTAAAGGGGGAAGCCATAAGAAAAAATACTTATTGGTCATGGTGGACAAGTTCACCAAATGGATAGAAGCCAAGCCAGTTAAAACGGCCGAATCCGGACCAGTGATAGACTTCATATCGGAGGTTGTACACCATTACGGTGTCCCCCACAGTATCATCAGTGACAATGGCTCGAATTTTACAGCCGAGGAGGTGAAAACCTGGTGCGGCAAAATGGGCATTAAGCTCGACTACGCCTCTATCTATCACCCACAAACAAATGGTCAAGTTGAATGTGCCAATGGTCTTATCATGAGCGGCATTAAACCCAGACTAGTGCGATCCTTGAAGGAATCAGACACGCATTGGGTTGAGGAACTCGAATACGTACTCTGGGTGCTGCGAACCACGCCGAATTGTACCACCGGATACACACCATTTTTATGGTGTACAGTGCAGAAGCAGTGCTGCCCTGCAATATAATCCATGACTCACCTCGCGTGCGCATGTATGAAGAGAAGGAAGCCGAGCTAGATCGGCAGGACAACTTAGATGCTTTGGAGGAGGAGCGTGATGTCGCTAAAGCCCGTTCCGCATTCTATCAGCAACAGGCTCGAAGGTATCAAAGCAAAGAAGTACGGGCCAAAACTTATAACATTGGCGAACTCGTTCTACGCCTCCCTGACAAGAAGAAGGACAAGCTCAAACCCAAGTGGGAGGGTCCCTTCATCATTGATAAATTTCTCACCGGAGGAGCGTACCGTCTGCGCAGTGCATCTGATAACAGACTCGAGCCAAACCCATGGAACGCGGCCAGACTACAGAGATTCTACGCCTAGCGCTGAACTCAGTGTTCGTCTCCTTAACTGCACCTCTTCAATTATGTTCTCTTTCTTCCTTTCTTGCCCCCTTTTTCCTTTTTAACATACATCCATAAAACTGTACAGATGCCCTGAGCACTCTGGCCGCATTATGGGTGCACACTATACCTGGGGGCTTCCTATTCGAAAGCCCAATACAACTACTTTAATGGCTCCTTGCCAGTCACATATGCATTTTTCTCTCCATATGTGTCGGGGGGTTGAACCCCAGGCAGGAAACGGAACCCGGATCTATTTCAAAAACAGCGGGGCCCGCATCGCCTGGCAAACCGGCGTGCGCCAGGCTGGGTCGCTCGACCCAGCGAGGCGCGCAACCCGGCCAAGATCCTCGACTCGACAAGGTACGTCGACCCGGCTGCAGCGGCTGGTGCAAGGCAACTCAGCCCGGCGCAACCTTGGCTTCCCCAGCAAGCCAACCCACCCGTGGTGTCCATGACAACCCAGCCACGGGTCAGCTCCTATCCCATCCAGGCCGTACGATGGGACGAGACCTCAATCACCGATGAACAAGACTATAGTGCCCCCGCCCATGCCCGTGGTCAGCCAGAGCGTGGCAACAGTGCCCCTTACCTACTCGCTGACCAGGGCTGGCACGACAACAGTGTTCCCGCCCTCACCGCTGACGACCGCAAGTGGCGGCCTGACGGAGAACACTGTGCGCGGCTCGACTCGGCCACACCATGATGATCGACAAGATGGCGCACAGTCCCCCTAGGCACGCGGGGCCCGCACCTAGGGGAACCCGGCGAACCACAAGCCCCCAAGCGGGACCTAGCCCGGAAGCCCGGACACCGACAATACGGACCCACTGACTCGATATATTACCATTGTAACCCTGGGTAGGTTGATCTATAAACCCCCCCAGGAGTCCACGCCCATAGGGGCATGATATGAGAGATCCCCGGCATGAAAAAGCAAGCAAGATAGGACTAGCCACAACATAGCAACACCAAGGAGAAGGGGCAGCCCAAGCCTTGGCCAGCCTCCTTCCTCCTCCATACAGCTCCAGGAGCGACATTGTACTATCGACCATCCAACTAAACTCGGCAGGACTAGGGGTGTTATCTCTCCGGAGAGCCCCGAACCTGGGTATGTTGCGAGTCGTCTGTGGCCGGAGAAGCCGGAGCCGAAGAGTTATTTTGGCTTGGTGCAGCAGTTCCTTGGTTTGGTGCCGCATGCTGATGCAATGAAGAGGTCGGCGTGCATAGAGGGTGCACAGATGGCTCTTTCCCGTGTCAAAACATACTGGGCGGATATGAAGGCCAGTGTTGTTGCATCCCGGGATTCAGACGAAAGCCGAGTACCTGCCAAGCACTACTTTGGGAAGTTCTTCATGCTACTCATTTAATAGAGTCGCAGTGCTCGAAGGATGTTGAGTTCGAATAGCATGTACTATTGTAAAACGAATATTTTGATAGAATATAAAAGCTTTTTATACTTGTGCTTGGAAGAATTATATTGCCTCCTGTGCGGCCGTTAATGTATATGTGTATATAACCTGAAAGATGGCAGTCGTTGGCTTCAGCCCCCACGCATAGAATGCGGGGGTGTTCGCAAAAAGGCGCCTTTTCACACTTAATCCAACGTCTTGGTCCTATAAAGGAGGTGGTAGCGCAACGAACTAGGCAACAAGACTATAATGCTTTATCACATTCACTTAGCCATAGGAGTTTGATAGTGGGGCTACTGAATAGCCCCTAGGGGCACCGCGCTCGCCCGAATACGGGGCGCGTGTGTGCCTGACCGGGAAGCGGCCCTTCGTTAATGCGGAGGAATCCTAAAGATTCCGAAAGTCATCGAGTGGTTGACCAGTCTCTCGCTATATCATGACAGTCAGTTTTCGGCTTTCTCTACTGAGGTGCTCGCCTGGCTGAACCGGGGCACAATCGCACTAGTTCTCCTGGTGTCGCCTTAGCCGATAGAGCGGAACGTAAGGCAGCAAAACACAGGAGCCGGGCAAACCCAACATTTGACCAAAGACATGATTCGGAGCTGATGCATATAAGGCCAAACTCGCGATGCCAAACACTCCCTAAGGTATTCGTTCTTTCTGAGGACGGGCCGAACAATAGCCCTTTTGTAAAAAAAGCCCCTGGTGTCCAGGTACGTGCAAAATTCTGGTGTGGCCACATGCCAAGATGCCAGCCTCCTCCTCGGCTATAGTGAAAACCGGGGGATGTTATCAACAAGAGACAGTAAGAAAGGTTTACGCAGGGTCTTAATCTGAAGAGAATCCTTAGAACGGGTCCCTACTGCACGTCTGCGCCTGTGTCTCTGTTGTGCCGTATCCTGGACGGGCGGAGCACGGTGTTTGTCTGTGAAAGAGAGGGACTTAGTGAAAAATAATCGTGCGAGAAATCTATATTGGAATAAACAAAATATAACACAAAGGCATGAGTAAGATTGGGCCGTGTTGTCTCCTGGTGTAAACACGCGGAGCCCCTTGTATAGGGTTATGCGGCTGTTAGGCCTTTGTATGTTTACGCCGGACTTCTCGAACCGTGTCCGGGGTAGTGAAGCTGGATTAGTGTGCCGCTGTCAAGGTGGCCGCACCATTATCCGTACTTCAGGGATCAATTGATATTTCCCTTTAATGAGATGATGCCTCGCGGACCGGGCATTTTGAGTGTGAGGGATGCATAATGCGGTATTGCATTAAAGCGGGCAAAAGCTTCACGTCCCAGTAGCGCTTGATAGCGACTTATGAATGGGGCGATGTGGAAGGTTAGCTTTTTGCTTCGGAAGTTGTCGGGTGAGCCGAACATGACTTCTAACGACAGGGAACCCATACTCTGGGTATCTGGGCCCGGCGTGATTCCTTGAAAGGAAGTGTTGTCATGGCGAATTGTTGCTGGGTTTACCCCTAGTTTGTGGATTGTGTCCTCATATAATAGGTTTAGGTCACTGCCGCCGTCCATTAGGACTTTTGTAAATTGGAGTCCGTCAATAATCGGGTCCAAGACCAAGGCAGTCCAGCCTGCGTTCCGGATACCTCTCGAGTAATCCTGATGATCGAAGGTGGTTGGTTATAACAACCAGTGGCGGTGCTCCTCTTGGGCGGGCCGTGTGGCGCGTATCTTCATGGGCGCCGTTCTGTTTTTCCCTTTTGTCACCTGAAGTGAATTTACTGTTTTGACTTCTTGTGGGAACTTCTTTTGTTCCCCGGTGTTCTGCTTGTGGGGCGCGTCGTTATCCTCGCTTGGTGTGTCGAGCCCCTTGTGTTCGGCATTGAGTTTGCCGGATTGCTTGAAGACCCAACAATCTCTGTGGGTGTGGTTTGCAGGTATCCCGGGAGTACTGTGGATTTGACATATTTTGTCCAAGATTTTGTTGAGGTTGGATAGCTCATCCCTGTCATCTTTGGGGGGCAGCTTTTTCTGATTTTGCCAAGAGCTTTTGAATCGGGCGTTGACTGCCGTGCTCATCGTGCTGTTGTCCTTGATCTGGCGCAGTTCTTTGTTATGGCGCGGTTTCCCGTTTCCATCTCTGAGTTCGAACGTATTCGGGTCGCTGGTGCTGCTTCTTGCCAACCAGCTATCCTCTCCTGCACAAAAGTGGGTCATGAGGCTTGTTAATGCGGCCATTGTTCTTGGTTTTTCTTGGCCGAGGTGTCTGGCGAGCCATTCGTCTTGGACGCTATGTTTGAAAGCTGCTAGGGCTTCAGCGTCCGGACAGTCGACTGTCTGATTCTTTTTAGTAAGAAATCTGTTCCAGAGTTTCCGGGCTGACTCTCCGGGTTGTTGAGTTATATGACTCAAATCGTCTGCATCCGGGGGTCGGACATAGGTCCCTTGGAAATTTGCTCGGAAAGCATCCTCGAGCTCTTCCCAACTTCCCATGGTGTTTTCGGGGAGGCTTTTAAGCCAATGCCGGGCTGGCCCTTTGAGCTTAAGGGGTAAGTATTTTATGGCGTGAAGGTCATCTCCTCTGGCCATGTGCATATGGAGGATATAATCCTTGATCCGGACTCCAGGGTTTGTTGTTCCATCGTATGCTTCTATGTTTACGGGCTTGAATCCCGCTGGAAATTCATGATCCAGTACCTCATCGGTAAAACATAGGGGATGCGCGGCGCCCCTCTATGTAGGTGTGCCGTGATGTTTGGATATTTTTTGCATTCCATTGCTCAATGGAGCTTGCTTTCTTGGCCCGTTGATGGATCTGGTCGGGCCATTTTTCTGATGCGAATCTTTGGGCGGCTCGCGTGCCGCATTGAATGCGGCTCCCTTTGTTGGTTGAGGTCGATCGTGGGGTCGTCTATCCGACTTGGTGACTTCCTTGTTTTTTGATTGTGGGGGCTCTAGGGACTCTTCATCATATTCCGGTAGTAATTTCCGCTTCGGAAAGCTCTTTGTGTGATGACTGTTGCCGTACTTGTGTGCGGTATTGAGTACTTTGCTCCATCTTACTCTGATTGCATCTTCCGCTGTTTTGAGCTTCCGCTTCTGCTTTTTCAGGCTACGTGCAGTGGCGACGAGCCTTTGGTGGAGGTTCTGGTGCTCCAGCGACTTGTCCGGCGTGAGGTCGTCCAGATTATTATCTTTGCTGGGAACGAATTGTTCGATTTGTCCGCCTTGTTTGGACGGTTGCTCGATGGCATGTTCATCTTCCGTTGATTCGCCCTGCTCTATGGCTGGGCTCTATCGAGGTGGGGCTTGGCGCGGTGCTTACACCGCCGCTTTGATTGTTTTTCGAGGGAACAATCCCTAGTTGTGCCCTTTTGATCCTCGCCGTTGCTTCTTTTAGGTGTGTCCACCATGCATACATCGTGTGATAAGGAGATTGTGCGGCGCTCTATAGGCGCTGGTTCTTGGTCGTCTCCTTCATCGGCGTCCATACCGTCGATGTCTTCGGAGTCGAAGTCGAGCATGTCGGTTAAATCGTTGACAGTGGCTATGAAGTGGGTGGTGGGTGCGTTTCGAATTTCTTCGTCGTCCGCATCCCAACCATGCTGACCATAGTCCGGCCAGGGCTCTCCTGAAAAAGTGAGAGACTTTAGTGAATTCAGGATATCGCCAAAGGGCGAGTGCTGAAAGACGTCCGTGGCGGTGAACTCCATGATCGAAGCCCAATCGGGTTCAATCGGAAGAGGTGCGGAAGATTCGGAGTTCGGAACGGAGTCCGGCACCCTGGAGTCATAGGCCTCGCAAAGGACTAGGCTGGTGTTCGGCTCTATCGCCGTAGAGATTGCGGCTCCTGGGGCGGCGTCCAACCGTCCGTCCCCAACTGGCGCAGTCGGCTCCGAGCTAATGGCCGGAGCAGGGACCTGAGCGATGCTCTGGGCGTTGTCCGGCGGTAAAGCTAAATCATGCCCATCGTGACAGTGCGGCGCGCTCGGCCGTGGCTCAAATCCGTCGAAGATCAAGTCCCCGTGGATGTCTGCCGTGTAGTTTAAACTTCCAAACCTGACCTGATGGCCAGGGGCGTAGCTTTCGATCTGCTCTAGATGGCCAAGCGAATTGGCCCGCAATGCTAAGCCGCCGAATACGAAGATCTGTCCGAGGAGAAAAGTCTTACCTTGGACCGCGTTGTGGTTGATGATCGAAGAAGCTATCGGGCCAAAAGGTGACGACACAGAGGAGCTCTCAATGAAAGCACCAATGTCGGTGTCAAAACCGGTGGATCTCGGGTAGGGGGTCCGGAATTGTGCGTCTAGGCGGATGGTAACAGGAGACAAGGGACACGATGTTTTTACCTAGGTTCGGGCCCTCTCGATGGAGGTAAAACCCTACTCCTGCTTGATTAATATTGATGATATGGGTAGTACAAGAGTTGATCTACCACGAGATTAGAGAGGCTAAACCCTAGAAGCTAGCCTATGGTATGATTGTTGTTCGTCCTACGGACTAAAACTCCCCGGTTTATATAGACACCGGAGAGGGCTAGGGTTACATAGAGTCGGTTACAATGGGAGGAGATCTTCATATCAAATCGCCAAGCTTGCCTTCCATGCCAAGGAAAGGCCTATCCGGACACGGGACGAAGTCTTAAATCTTGTATCTTCATAGTCCGGGAGTCCGGCTAAATGATATAGTCCGGCCATCCAGACACCCCCTAATCCGGTACTCCCTCAGCGCCTCTTCCTCGTCGAGCAAGGCGAGAAGAGTCGCCGAAGCCGCGGCCGCCACGGCGCGGACGGAGCCGTCCGACCCGCTGCGCGCTGTGATGCAGAGCCTCCACATCCCCATCGGCACCGACGTCGACGCCACCAACGTCGCTGAAGCCCTAACCCAGCTCGAGGACGGGTGCCAGCAAATGCTGGACCTGTCCGAGACGCTGCCCGCCACCAGGCACCGCCTGGAAGCTGCTCAGATGGAGCACGACACCGCCCATGGATACACGCTCGCCGCGGCCGAGCCAAGCCGGGTCGATACTCGCGCCCGGGGAGGAGTGATCAGCCGGGCCTTCGGTGCCGTCCAGACCGTCTACGAGACCCCAGTCAAGAACATGCGCGTTGCGGAGGCAGCCGCGGTTGGCCTCGACCAACTCACGGGTGAGGAGCTCAAGGAGCGCATCGGGCGGATGCGCGAGCTCCTCCACGCCACCAACACCCAGCAGGATCGCCTCAACCAGCTCGCCAAGCCGGCAGGGTCCGGCTCCGCCCTCCTTGGCGGACCCGGCGAACTCCTGCACACGACCTCCTCGTCGCCCGGGGAGGCGCACTCCCGCCAAGCCCAGACCCGGCGCAACCAGGCCGGCACCACCGCCGACGCTCTGGGCAACGAGCCCGCCCCAGAGACCCAGCGCGGACCCGACCAGCCTGGCCGGCGTCTGGCTCTAGCCTACCCGGCCCCTCCGGGCCCGGCCGCCAGTCGACTCAGCCCGTGCGCCATCGACGACGCCGACGCACGCCACCGCATTGATCAGCTCGCTCGCTCCCTGGAGGTGGAGGACATCGGAGCTATTGGGCCGGCGTGCTTCGGTCCACACATCTGGGAGGAGACCTTCCCCAAGGGGTTCGTGCTTCCCGCGACACCCCCAAGTACAATGGGACCATGAAGCCAGAAGACTGGCTCATAGACTACACCATGGCCATTGGCATCACCGGTGCCAATCATCATCTCGCCGTGCGCTACGCACCGCTCATGCTCCAAGGGTCGGCTCGCACATGGTTGAACAGCCAGCCGATGGGCAGCATCAACGCATGGGTTGAATTTGAGGAAGCGTTTGTCCGCAGCTTCATGGGGACGTACAAACGGCCCGGTCGCCCCAGCCAGCTTGCCATGTGCGTGCAGGCGCCGACGGAGACTGGCCGCGAGTACCTCGCACGCTGGACCGAGCTTCGGAACAGCTGCGAGGGCGTCCATGAAGTCCAGGCGATCCAATACTTCGTCAGCGGGTGCCGAGACGGCACCCTCCTGAAGCACAAGCTTCTACGCTCCGAGCCGGCCACCATGGCCGCGCTCATGGTGACGGCGGACAAGTACGCCAACGACGACTCCACCATGAAGATCTAGGTGGCGCTAGATGAGGCCGGCAAGCCAAAGCCGGTCCTTCCTCAGAAGCCGGCCGGTGAGAGCAGCCGGCAGCAGCACCATCAGAACAACAAGCGCAAGGCCGAGCAGCCGGTGCAACGTCACGACAACCGGCTCGTCGCGGCGTCCAAGCCCGCGGCGGACCCAGCAGCAAAGCGCCGACAGACCGGCAAGATGGCATGGCTACTTGCCATGAGCTTTGAAGAGATGCTCGACGCCCCATGCAAGCACCACAGCGGCGCAAGACCCTCCACACACACGCTTCAACAGTGCGCCATCACCAAGCACCTCATGAGGGGCAACGTTCCGCCTCCTCTGGCTCCGGCTCCGGCTCCGGGCGCGGGGCAGCTGCCTCCGCCTCCACCGCCACCTCCCGCCGGTGGCGCGATGCGGAACAACGCCTACCCAGACCAGAACGCGGCCTACGCCGTCTTCACCAGCCTTGGCGACGACAAGCGCAACGAGCGCCTTCTCTGGCAGGAAGTGAACACCGTCGTCCCAGCCAAGACGGATTTCATGCATTGGTCGGATCGCCCGACCACCTGGACCCGGGAGGATCACCCGACAGTCATGCCGAGTCCGGGTGGTTACGCCCTCGTCCTCAACACTACCATTGTTGCGCGGCGCACCTGCAAGTTCTCCCGAGTCCTCATCGACGGCGGCAGCAGCATCAACATCCTCTACCGCGACACGATGACCAGGCTCGGCCTCAAGGCCGAGGACCTAGAGCCAACCCAGACCGTCTTCCACGGCATCGTACCCGGCCTCTCCTGTTCACCCATTGGCCGGGTCTGGCTCGACGTCTTGTTCGGTGACAGCAGCCACTTTCGACGCGAACCAATCTGGTTCAAGGTGGTGGACCTGTCCAGCGCGTATCATGCGCTGTTGGGCCGGCCCGCGCTCGCCAAGTTCATGGCGGTCCCCCACTAAGCATACCTGAAGATGAAGATGTCGGGTCCCAAGGGCCTCATTACCGTCACCCGCGACTACCGCAAGTCTCTGGAGTGCGCCCGAGACAGTGGCAAGCTGGCCTAGTCGCTGGTCATTGCCGAGGAGCGGCGCCAGCTCGACCGGATCGTCGCCATGGCCGGCGAGGCTTCCGACGCGTCAATCCCGACCCTGGACCCGGCAGATGAGGCTGCCTTCAGGCCCTCCAAGGAAACCAAGAAAGTGAAGCTGAACCCGGAAGACCCCAGCTGCAGCAAGTACGTTGTCATAGGCGCCCGCCTCGACAGCAAATTAAATAGGAAGGCGAGCTCGTCGACTTCCACCATGAGAATCGGGATATCTTCGCATGGACCCCCAAAGACATGCCGGGAATCCCGAGGAAGTACGCCGAGCACAAACTCCATGTCCGCAAGGACGCCAATCCTGTCCGTCAACCCCTCCGTCGATTTTCTGAAGAGAAGAGAAGAACCATTGGTGAACAGGTCGCCAAGCTCTTGGCGGCTGGCTTCATAATGGAAGTGTTTCACCCCGAGTGGCTGGCCAACCCAGTCCTTGTCCTGAAGAAGAATAAGACCTGGCGCATGTGTATCGACTACACCAGCCTCAACAAGGCCTGTCCCAAGGATCTGTTCGCCCTCCCGCGGATCGACCAAGTCATCGACTCGACCACCGGGTGCGAGCTGCTGTCCTTCCTGGACGCCCACTCCGGCTATCACCAGATCAAGCTGGACCCGGCCGATGCCCTGAAGACGTCCTTCATCACGCCCTTTGGGGCGTACTACTACATCACCATGTCGTTCGGGTTGAAGAACGCCGGCGCCACCTTCCAACGCTGCATGCAGAAATGCCTGCTACCGCAACTTGGCAAGAACATCCACGTGTACATGGACGATATCGTGGTGAGGACCAAGCAGCACCTCATGCTCCTTGACGATCTGAAGGAAACATTTGCCAACCTCCGTGAATACAAGGTCAAGATCAACCCGGAAAAGTGTATCTTCGGCATCCCAACAGGAAATCTGCTCGGTTTCCTCGTCTCGGAACGCGGCATCGAGGCGAACCCGGAGAAGATCAAGGCCATCGAGCGCATGCGCAAGCCAACCCGGCTGCACGATGTCCAGAAGTTCATAGGCTGCCTGGCCTCGATCAGTCGGTTTCTAAGCCGGCTAGGCGAGAAGGCACTACCCCTGTACCAGCTAATGAAGAAAACAAGCCCGTTCGAGTGGAACGGCAAGGGGACAAAGCTTTCCAAGACCTCAAGCGCATGCTCTCCACCGCACCCGTCCTAGCCGCGCCGACCGACAAGGAGCCGCTATTGCTCTACATAGACGCGACCTCGCGGGCGGTCAGTACGGTGCTGGTGGTCGAGCGACCAGAGAAGGGAAAGATCCAGGCCGTCCAGCGACCGGTCTACTACCTGAGCGAGGTGCTCTCCACCTCCAAGCAGAACTACCCACACTACCAGAAGATGTGTTATAGCGTGTACCTCACCGCCAAGAAGCTGAAGCAGTACTTTCAACAGCACGTTGTCACCGTCGTCAGCACGGCATTGATCGGGGAAATCATCGGGTGCCGGGACGCTTCTGGCCGGGTCGCCAAATGGGCGATCCAGCTAGCCGGCCACACCATCCTCTACGAGCCCCGCACCACGATCAAGTCTCAAGCCCTGGCCAATTTTCTCGTCGACTGGACCGAGACCCAGTACCTGCCGCCGCCTCCCGACTCGGCGCATTGGCGCATGCACTTTGACGGGTCCAAGATGCGACTCGGCTTGGGGGCCGGCATCGTACTGTCATTACCGAAGGGCGACCGACTCTGTTTCGCACTCCAGATCCACTTCACCGCCTCCAACAACGTCGCCGAATACGAAGCCCTTGTTCACGGCCTCCGGCTCGCCAAGGAACTCGGCATCCGGCGCATCCCGTGCTACGGCGACTCGGATTTGGTGGTACAGCAGTGCTCCGGCGAGTGGGACGCCCGTGACTCCAACATCCTGTGCTACCGCTTCCTCATCCAAAAGTTGTCCGGATCCTTCGATGCCTGCAAGTTCCTCCATGTCCCGCGCGTGGAGAACGAGGCAGCCGACATGCTCGCCAAGATCGCATCGTCACGTCAAGCCATCCCATCCGGCATCTCCCTCGAGCACCTGCACAAAGCCGTCCATCAAGCTGTCGCCGGACTCCGAGTCCATCCACGTCCGAGAAGACCCAACCACGCCGCAACCCAGCCTGGGGACTGTTCAACCCAGCCCGGGGACTGCTGAACCCAGCCCGGGGACTGCTCAACTCGGCCAAGGGGCTGCTCAGCTCAACCCGGCCACCATCACCCCGAACCTGGCCGTCGTCGTCACCAACCCGGAGGCTGCTCAACCCGTCCGAGGAGCCGCCGAATCGGAACCCACCCAGGTGGCCGTCTTCACTGCCGTCACGGCCCCATCTTGGGCCCTGCCAATATCAGAATTGCTAGAGAACGGGGTTCTCCCCATGGACGAAATCGAGGCTCGACATGTTCAGCGCCGGGCGTCCGCCTACAGCATCATCAACAACGAGCTCGTCAAGTGTAGCTCTACCAGCGTGTTCCAGCGCTGCATCAAGAAGGACCGCGGCATCGACATCCTCCTCGACATTCACCAGGGCGAGTGCGGGCACCACGCCACATCTCGATCCCTCGTGGCCAAGGCGTTCCGCCACGACTTTTACTGGCCAACGGCCCTCGAAGACGCCGAGTCGCTTGTCCTCAAGTGCGAAGGATGCCAGCGCTTCAGCAAACGCAGCCACCAGCCGGCGTCAGCACTCCGCACTATCCCGATCTCCTGGCCCTTTGTGGTCTGGGGGCTCGACATGGTGGGACCCTTCAAAACCGCTCGAGGCGGCATGACGCACTTGCTGGTGGCAGTGGACAAGTTCACCAAATGGATCGAGTCAAGACCAATCAAGAAATTGGATGGGCCAACAGCCGTCCGATTCATCAAGGACATAGAGGTGTGCTACGGCATGCCGAACAACATCATCACCGACAACGGCACCAACTTCGCCAAGGGCGCGCTCGAGCAATACTGCTCCGCCTCCGGCATCCGCCTCAACCTGGCCTCCATGGCACATCCGCAGTCCAACGGGCAGGTCGAGCGGGCCAACGGACTCATCCTGTCCGGCATCAAGCCGCGACTCATCGGGCCACTCGTCCGCTCACCCGGCAGTTGGCTCGACGAGTTGCCCGCCGTCCAATGGAGTCTGCGCACAACACCAAACCGGTCGACCGGGTTCACCCCGTTCTTCCTCGTCTACGAATCCGAAGCCATCATGTCGACCGATGTCGAGTTCGACTCGCCGCGCGTCACGATGTACACCGAAGCAGAAGCAAGAGAAGCACGCAAAGACGGTGTCGACCTGCTCGAAGAGGCGTGCCTTCTGGCACTTAGCCGCTCAGCTATCTACCAGCAAGGCCTGAGGCACTACCACAGCAAGAAGATCAAGCCTCTCGCATTCCGCTAAGGCGACCTCGTCCTCCGACTCGTCCAAGAGCAGGCCGGCCAACACAAGTTGTCCTCTCCATGGGAAGGCCCGTTCATCGTGAGCCGCACGAACGTATGTATCAACGCCTTTTGTAAGCATATGAAACCATGGAGTCCCAGAACGAGACTCGGGGGCTGCCTTTTGCCGACCAATTTATTGCGTCCATATTTTACAACACTTTACTACCGAACCCGGCCGCCGGCTCGACTAGCTCGACCCGGGGGCTCGGGGGCTGGCCGGCTTGATCATCAGCCCATCGCTTTACTTGGTGATTCCTGATAAAGTTAGGATGCCGCGGTCCCCCACTTCGCCCTAAAACCGCAGATCCAGCTCTGGCTGACGGCGGGCAAGCACAACGGGCTAAAGTTCCCCTACGATTCATACACTAAGTCAAAGTCGCCGGGTCGACCAACCCAGCCCGACGCTCATCAACTAAGTTAGCCACACGACCGACTGCTCACCAACCGGCCAAACCGGATTGCCGCTAGCCGGCCCAGTGGGTGTTTTTCTCGCGCTCAACGCTTCGAAGGACCCAACTCCTACGGCCGCCTCTCAAAGAGCCGAACTCCTTGTCACGGACCGGAGCCTCGGCCGTCTGACTCGCGGGGGGAAGTTTCAAAGAGATGCAACGCATGAAACAAGTTCGAAAAAAGCAGAAGGAAAAAAGCAAATAAACACTCACAACATTTACACATAAATGTTTCAAGCAAAGGCCCACGACCCGAGTTCATTACACCCTGAAAACCCCAAGTGGGTGGGTGGTCCTGCTACTTAACAAAATTTGCTACAAAGATTCTCAGGCATTCCCAGCGCCACGTCGCGACATCGATGGCTCCCCCCGGCCGGCCTCTGGGTCCAGCGAAGCACCGGTGTCCTCTTCGGCTTCCGCGTCGCCGTAGATGCCCCTCTCCTCCGAGCTGCCCTTCGGGTCGTGAAGAAGCAAGCCGTAGTCATCGCCATCCACCACTGCGCCGTCTTCCGTCCGTTCCGGATGGAACTTGTTGTGGACGGCGAACTCGGCGATATAGCTGGCCCGGGAGGCGATCCATCCGACCTGCTCCTGCAGCAACTGCTCCGAGCCAGCGCGCTGACCCATCAGCGCGTCCAGCTGAAGATCCGGATGCCAAGACAACGCGATCTAGAGCGCCATCTCAGCACAGGCCCGGGCGGCGGAAACGCGCAATCACTAAGGCGATCTGGGCCCATCTCCAACCAGCGCGCCAAGCGCGAGAAGCTGCGCGGATGGACGGAGTCCGGCCATGGCCGCCGTCATTGCGGTGCCGGCTCGGGACAACCACTCCATCTGCGTCCCCAAGACCCGCAGCCGGGCCTCAGCAGTGGCAATGATCTCCGGGAAGGTCCAGGCCATCATCGGATCCGTCCCGGACCCAACAACACTGGTCGGGTCACGCTGATAGAGGACGGCTTCCTCCGCCAGCCGCTTCATCTCCGGAAAGGCCCCTGCAGCCGAAAAAGAAGCAAGTCAGAAGAGCAACAAAGAAGAAATGGCTGGGTCTCGACCTGACAAACAACGAAGAAGCAACACTGACTGGAGAAAGACTCTTCCAGGTGCTGCCCCTCGGGCAACATACCACGTCGCTCCTGGTCCAAGACACGGTCCCGCTCCCCGAGCGCGTTCTCTAGGTCGGCCGCCTTAGCAAGGGCCGCCTTCAGCTCGGCATCCTTGTCTTTGGCCTCCTTCTCGGCCGCCTCACGGCGGCGAGACTCGGCCTGGCGGGCCTCCTCAGCCGTTGTGGCCTGCTCTCGTAGGCGCTCCACCTCGGCCTGGAGCCGACCCTTGTCGTCGACCAATTGGCCGTGCTGCTGGTCCGCCTCGACCAGGTCATGTTGCATCACCACCACCTTGGCGGCCTCCGCTTTAAGAAGCTCCACCTCGGCCTCGAGGCGGCTCTTGTGACCCGCCAGCTGCTCGTGCAGCTGGCTGGCCTCGTCAAGAGACCGCCGGGCCGCGGCCGCCTCCGCCTACGCCTGCGACGCCTCGACGCCGAGACGGCCGGAATCAGCAACAAGCCGGTCATAGTGATGACCAGCCCGGAACAGCTGGGTCCGCCAAGACAGCACCTCGGCTGCGAAGAAGAAGAATTCAGCAGAAAGAAAGAAAAAGACAAGACCTAAGATTTGGCCCAACTGTTACACAGTTGGCCCGAATCTCGGGGGCTACACCCAGTGGGTGCGCTAGCGCGCCCCCGCTAGAAGAAAAGAGCACAACAAAGTACCTGCAGCGACGCGAAGCTCCTCCTCCTTGGCGGCAAGCTGCCCCTTGAGCTCCCGATGCTTGCCCCAGGAGCCGGTTGAAGGCGGCAACCCGGAAGGCATCAAGGTGCTGAAGAGAAGATCAAAGTCAACACAAGGCCAACACTCCTAAGGTTCGACCCAACTACTACATAGTTGGCCCGAACCTCGGGGGCTACACCCAGTGGGTGCGCTGGCGCGCCCCCACAAAGATGAAATCACAAGAAAGCAAGAAGGAAAGAAGAACTTACTAAGACGGCGAGCTCCAAGTCACGCGTCCGCTCCACCTCGGCCTGGACAAAGGCCTCAAGCCACTCCGTCCGACCTCGAAGGCGGCGGCTAACAGCATCCAACGCGGCCTCCTCCTGGGTCTGGGCCCAAAGACGGTCGTGCCCCCGCTTAGCGCGGGCGGCGGCACGGCTGCTCGGCGCCCTCCCGGGCGGAACACCAAGGCACGCCCACCGCTGGCCGCTTGCGGCGCGGCCACCACCTCCTCCGATGCCCCTCCCGGCGTCGTCACCTCCTCGGACGCCGGGACGCCCTGTGTCGCCACCTCAGGCACCACCGCCTGCGGTGCCTCCTCCACAACCGGCGGCGCTTCCCGCACCACAACCTGCGGTGACTCCTCCAAAGCGACGCCGCCTCCACCACCATCGGTCCCCGCGCGCTCGACCATGTTGGCCCGCGGCAGGTTCTGTCCCCCACCTCCACGACCTCCTAGTCGAGGACCACCACCTCAGCCCGGCCTCCGCGGCCGCGCTCCCTCAGCATCGACGGCTCAAAGAACATCACCGCCACCACCGTGCCCTCCGGCATCTCGCGAAAGGCCGGCTCCGCACCGCCTCGCGGCCATGGCGCTGCCGCGTCAGTCCAAGCCCGGACTGACACCACCTCCAACTCTGCCTCGACCCGGTTCCTGTCCCGCCAGGCCAAGGCCTCGGCGTCATCCGGGTCCAGGCCGAGGTCCGAGTCACGCCGTCCCTCCTCCCCGGCCAGGCCAGCGAGGTCGGACCGGCTCCTGCGGAACGCGGCCTCCACCGCCGCCCTCGCTAGCGCGATCGGCGACTTGAAGGAAAAAGAAGAATGAGCAAACACAAGACAAGGTTGTCCCAAGAAATCAGGGCGCAAGCAAGAAACAAGACTTACCCCGACAAGACCGGGATCGGGGTCGGCTTCTCGCGCCTCTTCTTGGCCGACCTCCCAGGCACGGCCGGATCCGCCATGTGCTTCGGGGCCCAGGGTCGCGGCGCGGCTCCTCCTGCCTCGCCGCCTCCCCCGTCCAATGCCGCTACATCAACAACTGGCGTCAGCGTCCCCAACGCCGCAACACGCCCAAAAACGATGCAAGACAAATGAAGAAGAGAAAGAGTCGAAGCTTACCGCGCGACGCCCAGCGCCAGCGTCGGACTCGGCCACCTCCTCGACGCAGTGAGCCGCGGGCTCCTCTCTCGCCACCGGCGCCACCTCCAATGGAGCCCGGGCGTAAGGGTGCCGGCTCATGTTCAGAAGAATCTCCCGCGATGCATCGGGGCGAATGAGAAGATGCACGGCGGAAACATAGCAAGACCAGATGCTCACCTGCGGCGCCAAGTTCGCCTGGCTGTACGGCGCCTTGCCGAATCACCAGTCCTCTCCGAGGTTGGCCTTGGAGATGTCATTTACGCCTCACGTGACCTGCTCCGCAGCCAGCCGCGTGGATCCCATCTGGTTGGGATCCTGAAGACCGATCGTCTCGCTAATGAGGCAGGAGCGCCTCTGAAGCGGGAGAACCCGGCGGGTGATGAACGCGACAAGGAGTTCGGTGCCAGTGAGCCCCTCCTGCATCCTCATTACCGTGACCCGCTCGTAGAGGTTGACAATCTCCTGCGACGGGCGCCGGAGCAAGTAGCCCCAGTTCGTGTTTGCCCGCGCCGGCACGACGGTGAAGGGGGGAAGGTTGATGTGGTTCGTGCCATGGTTGCGAACATAGAAGAAGGAGTTCTGCCACTTCTTGGCAGAATCCTCGAGCAGGATCTTGGGGAAGTCCGCCCCCAACCGCTTCGAGATGATGGCGGCCCCACAGTTGGCGAACTCTCCAGCTGACGGGCCCTCCTGCTTCAAGGAGAAGAAGCGTCCCCAGAGATCAATGGTGGGCTCGACCCCCAGGTACCCTTCGCATAGGGTCACGAAGCCGGAGAGTTGGACGATGGCGCCGACGCCAAGGTGGTGCGGCTGGAGCCCGAAGAACTCCAAGAACCCGCGGAAGAAAGTGCTCGCTAGCAACCCGAAGCCATGCTCAAAGTGCGTGAGGAAGACGACGCGCTCCTGCCCCTCAGGCTGGGGCCCCTGCTCACCGTGCGGCAGACGGATGCCGACGTCCGTCTCCCGTGGCAGGTGCTGCGAGGACCAAAGGTAGGTGATGTCGTCAGCGGTGACGGTCGAGCCCATCTAGGAGCCCGATAGCAGTGACATCAGCGGAAGAAGAAGAGGAAGAAGGACGACGGAGAAGATCTCTGCTCAAGGCCGCAGGCGCAGCTGTGCGTCGGTGGCAAGAAGCAGAGCGAGAATAGGGGGACAGGAGGGCGCGAGCGAGAATAATGTCTGCCGCCCCCTTGCCCCCCAATTTATAACCCCCGGTTCAAACGTGGGGGAGTGGGATCGTCTGCACGCGCTTGTTCCACTACCCCATAATAAGTGCGCACGTACACACGCACTAACTGTGCAGGGAAGTGCAACCGGCCCCCAAACGCCGCAATAAATCCGCACGTGTGGCCATGGTCGTGCAGCGGCGGGCCCGGGCCCGTCGCCCAGTCCCGTCACGTGCGTGGCCTGTCAGGCACCTCCGACTTCTAGGCACCACGTGGCCCCTGCGCGAAGCCCAAGGGATCACCTCAAGATTCGATGGACTCCTCGGTTCCCGCCACGGACGGGATGCCGCGATCTGGTTTCCGAGAAAACCGGCACACAGTGGGTGTTGCCGGACCCGGCGTTCGCAGATTCTGCCTTGCTCAAGGGGGAAGCTGCGAAGGCCCACTCATCCGAAGACGACGGACCTTCACAGCTTCAGGGACTACTGTCGGGGGGATGAACCCCAGGTAGGCAACGAAACCCGGATCTATTTCAAAAACAGCAGGGCCGCATCGCCCCGCAAACCGGCGTGCGCCAGGCCGGGTCGCTCGACCCGGTGAGGCGCGCAACCCGTCCAAGACCCTCGACTCGGCAAGGTATGTCGGAGTAATGGGCCACGGGTAGGCTAACTCGAGCCCCAGGACATTTCAAGAGATAGGGGCAGGCCGCGCCCCTCAGGCCGAGTCCCAGGAGCGACTCCAAAATATGTCGAGTCCTGGACGGCGACTCCCACATAAGCCGACTCCAAGCTGGCGACTTCCAGAGAGGCCGACTATAGAGAGTCGGCCCAAGACTCCTCCCTTATCCCGAAGTACGACGCGGGGTACGGTCACGGCATGGCCGTTTCCCCCCTGCTTACGAAGGGCCGGCATGGCTACAGTGAGCCGTATCGCTGGAAGATCTCCGGCGAGATGCGGCACTGTTGCCATGCCTGCCCTGATCTCAGCCACAGTACGTAGTACATTGTGTCCATGATGCCGGCCTGTACGACCCAAAGGCGGTGGGGCCGCCTGTCAGTGGGTGGGCCGAAGGCGGCCTGGGCAACCCGAAGACGGACCTGTGGGAGTCGGCCTCCCTGTAGTCGGCCGACTCCTCCCGGGGCCCCACGAGCCATTAATAAGATAAGATGGGGAATGGTGATAGTGATCGCCCGATAGACAGCGGCACTGTTGCCACGATCCGATGACCGAGCCTGCGTCATCAGGAGTGCCGCTACAGTATCAAGCTTGTCCGCGGGGCCCGCCAGTCGGCGGGCCCTAGAAGCCGGTGGGAAGGACGGCGGCCTAAGAGACAAACGGCTGGGACCCGCGCCAGCCGGATTACTATTGTACCCCCGGGGGGTAGGACTATATAAAACCTCCGGGGCACCCATGCAAAGGGTTTGGACCTAGAGAGAGAGATAGACCAGATAGCCCAGGGAAGAGAGAGCTAGCCTTGCCCTCTCCTACCTCCCGAAACAGCTCCAGGAGCACCATTGTAGTCACTTTGCTTTAGTGATCATGCGGAGACCCCGCAGAGCAGCAGTATGGGTGTTATCTCCTAGGAGAGCCCTTAAGCTGGGTAAGTTCCGCCGGCGTGCATGTCTTCGCCTCATCCCGCTTCTAGGCACCGGCGACGTTCTACTCGCTCCCACCATGATAAGCCATCCTTTGGCATATGTCGTATCCAACCCCCGACATTTGGCGCTCACCGTGGGGCGAGGTGCACCGTCGTCCGGAGATCTGCTCTGGATGGGAACCCTGTTCCTCCCTGGCGAGCATAGCCAGCCCGGCATGCCGGACGGCATCTGTGCCGACGCGCTACGCGGCACTGAGATCGCCTGTGCAGCCAGCTGCCTCGCCGATCTTGTCGGCGAGGTTTGCCTCTCCGACGAGCCTGCGCCCGACGCAGGCACGAGTGGCCCCGAGAGCCCCCTGCCGCGGACCTGGAGTCCATAGGATCCACCGACCCGATGCTGGTCGACTCCGACACCACGTCACTCGACGAGTTCCCCACCAATGTGGTTGTCAGGACCCCGACTCAATGCCACATCGATCTAGCATGTAACACCTCATATCACTTTGCGGCCTCACGCACGGTATTCCCACGGGTGTCTCCTTACCTTTGCCCGGGACCGTTTGCGCCTTTTGGCACACGTATATGACAGTGTCGCTAGCATCCATATGATAAGGAGCCCGGGCTGACATGGCTAGTCGTAAACCCAAAGTGGCACAGACTTACAGGGACAGGCATCCATGACCCAGCATCGAACGTGTCGGTCATCAGCGAGTGAATCCAGGTTGTAGCACTGGGCTGGCAGGACTCCGGTGAACCGGGCTGTAGCGGGCTAACAGGACTCCGGTATTCATCACGTGACATTTCCCCGAAGGGACAGACACAGGAACGAAGAAGGACACATGCCGGCCAGCCTAAGTGTTCCGGAGCAGTAGCAAGCTACCATGGCTCAGTGGAAACACTAGGAGACATTTCCCGGTAAGAGAGGCTACTAAGGATAAATAACTAGATAGTCAGATCCCACACATACCAAGCATTTCAAAAACATACACACAATATGCTCGATATGTGCAAATACAACATGGCATCACAACATGACTCTACAACTCAAGTATTTATTCAATAGGCTCCGAGGAGCGACATATTACAGACATGGGTCTCATGACCCAGCACTCAGAGCATACAATTCAAACACATGCAGAAGCTTAACATGTCTGAGTACAGACATCTATAAATGAAAAAGGCTGAGAAGCCTGACTATCTACCAGATCCTGCCGAGGGCACAAGATCGTAGCTGAGGTAACAAGCTAAACGTCGAAGTCCACGCGGAACTACTAGCGAGACTGAAGTCTCTCTGCAAAAACATAAATTAAGCAACGTGAGTACAAATGTACCCAGCAAGACTTACATCAGAACTAACTACATATGCACCATTATCAACAAAGGGGATGGTGGGGTTTAACTGCAGCACGCCAGCTTTGACTCGGTGGCTAACCTGAACTACGACTGCAGGTAACTCTTTTGAGGTGGCGCACACGAGTCCACATATTCACCATATAATTACACCACTATGGATCCACTCCCGTCTCCCTACGAGAACGCCATCCATAGCACTCACGCTTATCTTGCGTATTTTAGAGTATCCACTTTCACTTGTCTATGAACTGTACAAGCAACCCAGAAGTCCTTTTCCACGGACACGGCTATTCGAATAGATGATATTAACCCTGCAGGGGTGTACTTCTTCACACACGCTCTCACCACTTACCGTCGTTTACACGATATGTACTCGGCAACCTTCAAGCGGAAGCCCAACATGGGTGTCGGCCACGGCCTACCTAAACACTCAAGTCTCTAGTCCAGGTTTATCGCCTATTCGGGTTCCATCCATGAGGAGATCCGGCCGGAGTTTCGCTCACAGCCCCAAACGATATGTGCAGGGTTCCCGAGACACCAAACGGGCGCTCGGTACACCGGGCCACGGTGTATCTACCGCATCACAGCCCACCCCTCCGGTCAGCGCTGCCCACGGCCTCCAACACATATCCTACAAACACCAGAAACTAGTTGCAACTCCTGGACAAAGAACAAGGGTGATTAAGAAGCCGAGAGGGTCCATTGGTTTCGGGCCCAATGCATGGTAGTATCTGTTTCATGGATCACAAACACAGAACTCAGTTCCTGAGGACGGCTGCAATGAGACAACCCACCATGTACTCCTACATGGCCTCTCACCGCTACCTTTACCAAATCGTATTCACACACTTAGCTCACACACAGTAGGACATGTTCATACACCTCGGATTCATCCCCGATGAATCAGACCTGACTCAACTCTAAGCAGTAGCAAGCATGACAAACAAGCATGAATGAGTAGGCACAGCAGGGCTCAAACAACTCCTACTCATGCTAGTGGGTTTCATCTATTTACTGTGGCAATGACAGGTCATGCAGAGGATAAAGGGGTTCAGCTACCGCAGCAAGTAACAGTTGAATCGTTGTTGTCCTAATGCAATAAAAGAGAGCAGGAGTGAGAGAGTAGGATTGTATGGGAATGAACAAGGGAGTTTTGCTTGCCTGGCACTTCTGAAGATATTATAGTTCTTCATCAGTGTCATCGAATTCATCATCGGTATCACGTCTATCGAGAGGGGCAAATACCGGCAACACAGAAGGAAACACAATCAATGCAATGCAACAATATGATGCATGATCATGACATGTAAAAATGAGTGTGTTGGGATAATGCAACTATAATCATATGAATTTGAGTTAGTTTGAACCCAAGGTTCAAGTTCAAATTGAAACTATGACTTAATAAAGTGCATTATCATGTTTTGATATAAACAACAGGTTTAACTTGCTTAAACATGCATGAAACCAGTGTAGATGGACATATTGGATTTTTCTGATCATTTTTCATATATAACTTATTTCATTTGGAGTTACGGTTGATTTTATATGAATTTTAGAAGTTTAGGGCATTTTCTGGAATTTCTATATAAAAAATAAATCTAGAAATTAGTTATTGCGTCAGCAATGCGTCAGAGTGACGTCAGCAGGGTCAACAGGGCTGGTCCAGGTCAAACCTGACCTGTGGGACCCATACGTCAGTGTCTCAGGCTAGTCTGGGTGTATGAAAGGTGGGACCGGTCAACGTTGACTTGACCAAGGTCAAAACTGACACGTGGGGCCCGACCAGATTAGTACTAATCTTAACAGAAAATTAGACTAACCTAATCGGCACAGGGCCCACATGGCAGTGGCCCTAGGGGTGTTAAGTAGGGTCATTAGTGCTAACTAACCGGCGCCACGTCAGCAAGTGACGCCGGCGACCACGGCGACGGCGGGACCTCGCCGGAGTTGCTTGGGACGGTGCTAAAGACGGTGGTTTGCGATGGGGTTTGGCTCTACGGGGAGCTGGAGGAGTGGCGCATCTAATGGGGCAAGCGGGAGCAGCTGGGGTGGACCGAGCTCGTCGGAAGCGAGCTCGCGGCGACGGCCGGAGTTCGGGCGAGACGCGAGCGAGAGCTAGGGGGCACAGGAAGGCGAGCTGGGGCGTGCTACGGGCTCGTGGTGAGGCACTGAATGCAGCGGTGTGATCTACTGCGAGCTTCAGCAGCCGTAGCCACGGTGGCGACATGGCCGGCGGCGAAGAGCTCTCGGGCTCGGCGGAAACAGCGGCTAGAGAGGCCAAACAGCATGGAAGGAAGAGGGGAACGGGTCAGCGGCTCACCGCGAGTCCAACGAGCGCGAAGGCGAGGTCGGGGACGCTCTGTGGGCGGTGAATCGAACAACGATGGCCATTGGTGCAGAGGACGAAGATGGCGTCGAGGACGGCGTTGCAGGGCTTCCGGCAGGGCGTGGGTCGGTGGGGAGGAAGAGGGGGTCGAGGCGGAGCCTCTGGTCCGGTCAGAGAAGCGAGGGGGAGGCGGTGGCTGTAGCTACGGCGAATGGCGTCGGCGGCTTCGCTCTGGTTCGGGAGAGGGAGCGAGGGAGGCGAGGCAGGGAGAGAGGGAAGAGGTGCATGGGAGAGTGAGGGGGGTCAGGGGTCCAGAGCGATGCCGAGGAGGCTTCGAGGCGCCTCAGTGAGGCAGGCAAGGAGGGAGGTGGCCTGGCGAGCTCGGCAGCATCACGGTGTCCCTCCTTTGCCTACTGGCACGAGGAGGAAGGCGACAGGGGGGAGCACCTGGTGGGCTGGTCCACTGCTGGGCTGCACAGTGTTGGGCTGCGGGTGGGCTGCCAGGTAAGCTCAGGTAAGTTTCTGCTCTCTGCTTTTATTTATTGTTTTCTATTTATGCAAATTTGTTTTAATTTGGTTTTCAAACCAAACCACTTAAAAATTCTGGAAATAGTTATGGGCACTAAATGAATTATTCCAGAGGCCCTCAACTAATTCCAAGATTGTTGGAGCATTTAAAAAATATTTATAGTGTTTAAAAGCCCCAATTCAAATACAATATGGGTTACTTCAAAAAATCCAGAATGGCCTAAAAATATGTGCATCATTTTTGGCAGAGGTTCTAGACCAATTCAAAAATGATGGACATTTATGAAGGCATTTTGGGTTCATTGAAAAGATTTAATGTTTACCCTAGTTGAATTCATTTGGTGCTAGGTTTCAACACCCCACATTTCAAGTTTCAAATAAATTTAGACATGATGCATGGATGCTTATGCAGAGACAAGCAAGGCTTGAACTAGGGACGTGACAAATCACCCGCACTGAACAAGAATCTCGCCCCGAGATTCAAGGCATGAGGTAAGAAGACAAAGGGGACATAGACTAATAACATGAGCTCCAAGATCCAACTGTCTTCTCGAGGTGTTGATCTGTTGACTCAAAACAATCTTAACGTCTTTGCTTGCAAGGTCTTCATCCAACACGATGACGACAGAAGGAGACTCTACAGAAGACGATCTCCTTGAAGATCGAGTATTCAAGATCAACTCATGGAGTGAGAGGTAAGAACATCTCTCGAGCTGAGATACGAAGCATTCATCCAAAGGGATGGAGTGGAACGGATGGCGAAGGTTCACTAGGTAGAAAACAATTCCACACTTAAGAGGGTGGTGAGCGGTTGTCAACGTAGCGAGCAGTTAAGTTGCCATGATACCATAACAAGACATCTTAGAGAAGGCAACTCATAGGATCATCCCTTAAGTGGCAAAAAGAATTACCTTTGATTCAGAGATCATTGAAACTCTTTATACCAGCCTAAGGCAATTCTCGAGCGATCGTTTGGAGGGGTTCGATAGAATGGCATACCCGGATTAGAATGGATGATGTGGATTACCTTGTTGAAAACAACACAAGGGATGATTTTAGTAACTGGGGGGAAGCTCAACAATAGAGAGTGAGTCCACTGTTTTGAAAAGTTATAGCATAACCGAGGAAACTGAGAGCATCCCAGTTAGTGTCGATGATAACACCTAGCACTTGTGCATGCTCTCAAGAACTTGAGCATTTCCATATTCATCAGGGTTTACCAATCTCCGTGTCAAGGATCCTGGCAACACAACATACTACCATGATGAATAATGATGGATGATGCAGATGCAAAGGAAGATAACACCTTCTCAGATTTTACCTTAGCGAGGCTAAGGAAACAAAATCTAGATGATCGACCGAGAGACATTTAACACTCCGCTTCTAATGTTCTCCTTGATGTACTAGCGTATCCCATTCCTTGAAATGGTCTGGTATCTAGAACATCAAGTAAAGGTCAGACTTCGGAAACACAAAAATCATAAGGCATAACTAGGGAGTAAATCCTACGAAGTCCTTATGGGGAGGTGGCCAACTTCTTCAATCAAGATACTACAATAATAGGTCTTCCGGCGGGGTGTGTTGGGCACGACATCCACTTTACCGGTTACAGAGTGACCAATATTATAATCATTGGAAAACATTCCAACCATCATATCTGCCTGAGATTCAGATCCGGTTGGTGTCAGAATATTCTAGACTCATCGAGTCTAGAAAGTAAAATGAAAGTTTGCAACACAAATCGATGAGATAACGTTGCGAGATTCTCGGGGAGTGAACTATGGTAGTAAGCTCCAAAACATGAGCTGGTTCTGCTACATACATGTGAATACGCTGTCTCAGACAAGCATGACCACGTGGTAGTCTTATCATAAAACACTACCGAGTTCAGGTGGGGGAACCTTCAACAAGGATATCGAAGTCCTTGCATAAGGCATGCTCTTAAGAAGGAACTTCTTCTCCTTGAACAAATCAATCGGTGGCTTGGTGTGCTCGGGACACATATGGAATGAAGGTTGCAAGTCTCCAGACCACAGAATACTTCACACGTATGCATGACTGACTTGGGATGATTCCAGAGGGAGCAACATTGACTTTCTCGAATCCACGGCGGCAACTTGCTCCAAGTGCACATGAATTAGAGGAAGTCACTCCTTTCATCCGAACATATACCTCATAAACGGAACACGAAGATAATGCTTACACAAGTTTCCAACGCTAGCCTGATGTTCATCATGAATTATGGAGGAGATAAAATGTTGCTGATGGGCTCAACAACAACTCATCAGAATTTCCATATCACTGGAATTCCGCCATTATGTGAACAAGGTGATAGTATTGGTCAGACCAAAAGATGGAATGGTGTATGCTCGAGGGATCAACCACGAGTAAGACAACATTACGAACATTGTTGGTTTCTGATTTGACTTGACGATAGCCCATACTCAAATCCACGTTTTGACAAGACAATAGATCCAACAACTGATCACGAGGACCAATCGATGGAGATATCATCCTTCTTCAACACACACACACACAAGAAGATATCCCTTAACATGAACTAAGTCAGACAAGCTTTTATCTTCCAACTCTCCAAGTTGTTGTCTAGCTCAACCAACTAGCTCAGGAATATCCAACACAGATTCTTGGAGAAGGAGTGATTTATAAGAAAACCAACTTGGTCACGAACTCAACATAGCGTCCAGGTGACAACCTGGTAATACTTCCGAGAAGATATTCGGAAAATCACGAACCACCGATATGTTACTAAGCTCGAGAACAATCTCGCTCTCCAGAGCAAGACGATATGATCAAATAAGCAAGGATTGGCACTATCCTAACTCATTGATCGGAGAGTGCACCAGAGATAAGGACTAGGTAGCACAATCAACCTTAGGGTGACGATTCGATAATCAACACGCTAAGAATGAGGTTATCTTCCATTTAACTACCAAGCAACGGAGTTGCTAGCAGTATTGATTTCACACACCACGATTCACTTGTCGGCATTCCGGTTACAATAACAGAGGAACCGAGGAATGAACAATGATGGCAAGAAGTATCACTGTACCAAGAGTTCATAGGATGGTGTGCAGTTCCTATAATAATCCCGATATAAAAGATGGTAATAATCCAAGGTAGAACAGAACAAAAGCTGGATTAGCAATTTGATCTGCGGAGCACAACTTCTTTGACCCAACACTGGATATGGGTCAGGTTCTGGAGTTTGTTTCTCCTAGTCATTCTAGAATAGAATGGCTTGACGGACCATAAGAATAATAGGCATCGATGAACGAATGCATGCATACTCTTGACTATCAATTGATAGACGACGGTCAGAAGACAACTAAAGGGGGACAATTCAAAGGAACATATGTTTTTATGAGTTGTGGATGCATGGACTAGCATGTCGAACCAAGTTCAACATGTTTCTTCCGGATGACCCATGCAGAAAGGTAGAACTGGCAGAGTCACGATTTTTGAATGGAGAACTCCTCAAGAGTACTCTGATTGTGATCTTTTGGTTCAAATAACTTCTGCCTGAATGGTTCATGGTATTTGGAAGAAGGAAATACCACAGACCTCAAGGACTATCGCAAGGTTACTATTAACCTAAAGGAACTAGCAAACACTATCAACATGAAGTAAGTAGAGTGAATCTCGGGTTCAAGAACCCAGGAATAGAATACCTACTCCTAAGTAGCACCACGAGATGCTTTCGAGAATGATGGCCAGAATCTTCACACTGGGAACACAAAACATTGCTAGATTACTAGGTGACCCCCTAAAACACCTAGGGTCTTAATAATAGCTCCAACATTATGTCAAGGCAATAAATTACCTCAACGCACCGGTTAGTGTGTTTATTCTGACCATAAAGGACATCGGGAATGGAAAGAAAGGATTTGCAAATGCATCAGACTATTTAGAAACCTAGGATGACTCAGACGGCATAACGGCTGTAAATGCTCAGAAAAGATTTGAGACATTCACAAAAATGGTGGCATAACCACTCGGAAGCACAATATCAAGGTTTCGAGATCAACAGTTAACGTACGGAAGTAGTAGAAACTGAACAGAGGCTTAAGTCCAACAATTCTATAAGTCTACGAATTAGTAACACGTGATCCTGATAGAAAGAAGAGATAGCCTAGTTCTTAATCCCCGTAGAAGAGAAGATGATGGCTCAGATCAGAAGGCCATGAGGTATAAGGAGTAAAAAGAGCCTTACGTTCCATCCCACAATCAATTCCCTTACATAACTAAAGCATTTCTAGACTCAACTTTGACCAGTTTGGCTTGGTAATCCTACAGGCAGTCAAGCTCTGATACCAAAACTGTCAGGACCCCGACTCAATGCCACATCGATCTAGCATGTAACACCTCATATCACTTTGCGGCCTCACGCACGGTATTCCCACGGGTGTCGCCTTACCTTTGCCCGGGATCGTTTGCGCCTTTTGGCACACGTATATGACAGTGTCGCTAGCATCCATATGATAAGGAGCCCGGGCTGACATGGCTAGTCGTAAACCCAAAGTGGCACAGACTTACAGGGACAGGCATCCATGACCCAGCATCGAACATGTCGGTCATCAGCGAGTGAATCTAGGCTGTAGCACTGGGCTGGCAGCACTCCGGTGAACCGGGCTGTAGCGTGCTAACAGGACTCCGGTATTCATCGCGTGACATTTCCCCGAAGGGACAGACACAGGAACGAAGAAGGACACATGCCAGCCAGCCTAAGTGTTCCGGAGCAGTAGCAAGCTACCATGGCTCAGTGGAAACACTAGGAGACATTTCCCGGTAAGAGAGGCTACTAAGGATAAACAACTAGATAGTCAGATCCCACACATACCAAGCATTTCAAAAACATACACACAATATGCTCGATATGTGCAAATACAACATGGCATCACAACATGACTCTACAACTCAAGTATTTATTCAATAGGCTCCGAGGAGCGAGATATTACAGACATGGGTCTCATGACCCAGCATTCAGAGCATACAATTCAAACACATGCGGAAGCTTAACATGTCTGAGTACAGACATCTATAAATGAAAAAGGCTGAGAAGCCTGACTATCTACCAGATCCTGCCGAGGGCACAAGATCGTAGCTGAGGTAACAAACTAAATGGCGAAGTCCATGCGGAACTACTAGCGAGACTGAAGTCTCTCTGTAAAAACATAAATTAAGCAACGTGAGTACAAATGTACCCAGCAAGACTTACTTCAGAACTAACTACATATGCACCATTATCAACAAAGGGGATGGTGGGGTTTAACTGCAGCAAGCCAGCTTTGACTCGGCGGCTAACCTGAACTACGATTGCAAGTAACTCTTTTGAGGTGGCGCACACGAGTCCACATATTCACCATATCAATACACCACTATGGATCCACTCCCGTCTCCCTACGAGAACGCCATCCATAGCACTCACGCTTATCTTGCGTATTTTAGAGTATCCACTTTCACTTGTCTATGAACTGTACAGGCAACCCAGAAGTCCTTTTCCGCGGACACGGCTATTCGAATAGATGATGTTAACCCTGCAGGGGTGTACTTCTTCACACACGCTCTCACCGCTTACCGCCGTTTACACAACATGTACTCGGCAACCTTCAAGCGGAAGCCCAACGTGGGTGTCGGCCACGGCCTACCTAAACACTCAAGTCTCTAGTCCAGGTTTATCGCCTATTCGGGTTCCATCCATGAGGAGATCCACCCGGAGTTTCGCTCACAGCCCCAAACGATGTGTGCAGGGTTCCCGAGACACCAAACGGGCGCTCGGTACACCGGGCCACGGTGTATCTATCGCATCACAACCCACCCCTCCGGTCAGCGCTGCCCACGTCCTCCAACACATATCCTACAAACACCAAAAACTAGTTGCAACTCCTGGACAGAGAACAAGGGTGATTAAGAAGCCGAGAGGGTCCATTGGTTTCGGGCCCAATGCGTGGTAGTATCTGTTTCATGGATCACAAACACAGAACTCAGTTCCTGAGGACGGCTGCAATGAGACAACCCACCATGTACTCCTACATGGCCTCTCACCGCTACCTTTACCAAATCGTATTCACACACTTAGCTCACACACAGTAGGACATGTTCATACACCTCTGATTCATCCCCGATGAATCAGACCTGACTCAACTCTAAGCAGTAGCAGGCATGACATACAAGCATGAATGAGTAGGCACAGCAGGGCTCAAACAACTCCTACTCATGCTAGTGGGTTTCATCTATTTACTGTGGCAATGACATGTGATGCAGAGGATAAAGGGGTTCAGCTACTGCAGCAAGTAACAATTGAATCGTTGTTGTCCTAATGCAATAAAAGAGAGCAGGAGCGAGAGAGTAGGATTGTATCGGAATGAACAAGGGGGTTTTGCTTGCCTCGCACTTCTGAAGATATTATAGTTCTTCATCCGTGTCATCGAATTCATCATCGGTATCACGTCTATCGAGAGGGGACAAATACCGGCAACACAGAAGGAAACACAATCAATGCAATGCAACAATATGATGCATGATCATGACATGGAAAATGAGTGTGTTGGGATAATGCAACTATAATCATATGAATTTGAGTTAGTTTGAACCCAAGGTTCAAGTTCAAATTGAAACTATGACTTAATAAAGTGCATTATCATGTTTTGATATAAACAACAGGTTTAACTTGCTTAAACATGCATGAAACCAGTGCAGATGGATAGATTGGATTTTTTTGATCATCTTTCATATATAACTTATTTCATTGGGAGTTACGGTTGATTTTATATGAATTTTAGAAGTTTAGGGCATTTTCTGGAATTTCTATATAAAAAATAAATCCAGAAATTAGTTATTGCGTCAGCAATGCGTCAGAGTGACGTCAGCAGGGTCAACAGGGCTGGTCCAGGTCAAACCTGACCTGTGGGACCCATACGTTAGTGTCTCAGGCTGGTCTGGGTGTATGACAGGTGGGACCGGTCAACGTTGACTTGACCAAGGTCAAAACTGACACGTGGGGCCCGACCAGATTAGTACTAATCTTAACAGAAAATTAGACTAACCTAATCGGCACAGGGGCCCACATGGCAGTGGCCCTAGGGGTGTTAAGTAGGGTCATTAGTGCTAACTAACCGGCGCCGCGTCAGCAAGTGACGCCCGCGACCACGGCGATGGCGGGACCTCACCGGAGTTGCTCGGGACGGTGCTACAGACAGTGGTTTGCGACGGGGTTTGGCTCTACGGGGAGCTGGAGGAGTGGCGCATCTAACAGGGCAAGCGGGAGCAGCTGGGGTGCACCGAGCTCGTCGGAAGCGAGCTCGCGGCAGCGGCCGGAGTTCGGGCGAGACGCGAGCAAGAGCTAGGGGGCACAGGAAGGCGAGCTGGGGCGTGCTACGGGCTCGTGGTGAGGCACTGAATGCAGCGGTGTGATCTACTGCGAGCTTCAGCAGCCGTAGCCACGGTGGCGACATGGCCGGCGGCGAAGAGCTCTCGGGCTCGGCGGAAACAGCGGCTAGAGAGGCCAAACGGCATGGAAGAAAGAGGGGAACGGGTCAGCGGCTCACCGCGAGTCCAATGAGCGCGAAGGCGAGGCCGGGGACGCTCTGTGGGCGGCGAATCGAACAACGGCGGCCGTCGGTGCAGAGGATGAAGATGGCGTCGAGGATGGCGTTGCAGGGCTTCCGGCAGGGCGTGGGTCGGTGGGGAGGAAGAGGGGGTCGAGGCGGAGCCTCTGGTCTGGTCAGAGAAGCGAGGGGGAGGCGGTGGCTGCAGCTACGGCGAACGGCGTCGGCGGCTTCGCTCTTCTTCGGGAGAGGGAGCGAGGGAGGCGAGGCAGGGAGAGAGGGAAGAGGTGCACGGGAGAGTGAGGGGGGTCAGGGGTCCAGAGCGATGCCGAGGAGGCTTCGAGGCGCCTCGGTGTGGCAGGCAAGGAGGGAGGTGGCATGGCGAGCTCGGCGGCGTCATGGTGTCGCTCCTCTGGCACGAGGAGGAAGGCGACAGGGGGGAGCGCCTGGTGGGCTGGGCCGCTGCTGGGCTGCACAGTGTTGGGCTGCGGGTGGGCTGCCAGGTAAGCTGAGGTAAGCTTCTGCTCTTTGCTTTTATTTATTGTTTTCTATTTATGCAAATTTGTTTTAATTTGGTTTTCAAACCAAACCACTATTAAAAATTCTGGAAATAGTTATGGGCACTAAATGAATTATTCCAGAGGCCCTCAACTAATTCCAAAATATTTATAGTTTTTAAAAGCCCCAATTCAAATACAATATGGGTTAATTCAAAAAATCCAGAATGGCCTAAAAATATGTGCATCATTTTTGGCAGAGGTTCTAGACCAATTCAAAAATGATGGACATTTATGAAGGCATTTTGGGTTCATTGAAAAGATTTAATTTTTACCCTAGTTGAATTCATTTGGTGCTAGGGTTCAACACCCCCCATTTCAAGTTTCAAATAAATTTAGACATGATGCATGGATGCTTATGCAGAGACAAGCAAGGCTTGAACTGGGGACATGACAGTGGTGGTCTACGACGAGCCTCTCTTGTACGCGGGGAGCGGCGGAAGCACCGTCACTGAGGTCCTCGTCCTCGAGCATGGCGAGCGCTCCGGCGAAGGAGCGCATGACCCGTTTGACGATGCCGGGACGCTGGAGGCGCTCCGCCTTCAGCTCATCGAGGGCGTGAAGAAGCTGGCAAGCATGAGGCGCTTGTCAGAAGCTTACCAACAAGAGAGGATCGCGCCGTAGGCGGCTCGCCGACTCCAACCGGGCCTAGCCGCCTAGGCGCGGTCCGACAGCGCAGCGCGGCAATTGCCAACCTCTTTGGGGCTGATCGCCCTATGTATGCCACACCCGCAGAGAATATCCGTGCCGCCCAGGCGGCAGCAGACGAGCTCGACAACTTCGAAGGCGAAGAGCGCCGCATAATGACGGAGCAAGTTCAGCAGCTCCTCGACACGGCTGCCGCACATAATGATGCCAGCTGCTGCACCGAGGCGCCGCAGCGCCAAAACGACGACCGACCGTCTCGCCGAGACCAAGGTGCGACGTCTCGAACGCCGACTGGCGGGGCCTATGGGAAGAAGGACAAGGAGCCGGCTGCCAGCCGCAGTTGGACTCACATCACCATCGAGCGCGACCAAGACGGCCGCCCTAGAGCGGTGGAACGGCGGGACGACTACTTGCCTCCCCCTCCTCGTAGAGAAAGACAAGTCTCCCCGCCGCCCCTGGAACATCCGACTCTCGGCGACCGCCTTGGCCGCCGAGAGGGACTCAGAGAGAATGACGCCCGCCACCGGATCGACCGACTCCACCGATCCCTGGCGCTGGAAGAAGAAGACGAGTTGGGTCCCCCCTGCTTTGGACCCCGCATCCGGGACGAGCCCTTTCCCAAAGGGTTCACGCTCCCCCGAGACACGCCCAAATATACCGGCACTGTGAAGCCGGAAGATTGGCTGATCGACTACTCCACAGCCGTCAACATAGTGAACGGCAACAAGCGTGTTGCCGTAAGATACGTCCCGCTCATGCTCCAGGGCTCGGCCCGGACGTGGTTAAACAGTCTGAAGCCTCGCAGCATCAATAGCTGGGTCGACTTCACCGAGGCTTTCGTCCGCAACTTCACGAGCACGTACAAGCGACCTCCCAAGCCACGCCAGCTCTCCTTGTGCGTGCAAGGCCCTGACGAGTCTACTCGCGACTACCTCACGCGATGGGGCGAACTCCAGAACTCCTGCGAGGGCGTGCACGAGGTGCAGGCCATCGAGTACTTTACTGCCGGGTGCAGAGAAGGCACCCTCCTCAAGGACAAGCTCCTCTGCGACGAGCCGGAGACCCTCGATGAGCTGCTGATCACAGCGGACAAGTACGCCACGGCCGACTCCTCCATGAAGGCGGAGATTCGGGTCAGCACAACTGGCAAAGTCGCCCCTCAGGCTCCAAGAACTCCGGCTGGAGACACTAGTCAGCGGCAACCGCAGAATGACCAGAAGCGCAAAGCCCCACAGCCGACTTCCAGCAGTCGGCAAGTGGCAACGGCAGAGGACCAGCAGCTGGAAGGACCGCCTCCGGCAAAGCGGCAGAAGGGGGCAAGTCCAACTGGTTGCCGGCTTTCTCCTACGAGCAGACTCTAGATGGTCCCTGCAAGTTTCACAGCAGCGCGAAGCCGTCAAACCACACCACCAGGAAATGCACTGGTTGACCAAAATCGCCAAGGGGGACGGCCTGCTCCCTCCCGCTCCTGCTGGGCCGCCTCCTCCACCACCGCCCCAGCAGCCGGCCGTCAGGCCAGTCGGCGCGATACAAGACGAGTTCACAGATGAGCACGGAGCCTATGTGGTGTTCACCAGTGTAGCGGATGACCGGCGCAGCAGGGGCCAACAGCAGCAGGAAGTGAATGCAGTTGCATCAAGCACTCCAGAGTTCATGCATTGGTCCGAGAAGCCTATCAGTTGGAGCAGAGCTGATCACCCAGAAGTGATGCCGAGTCCAGGCTCCTACGCCTTGGTCTTAGGCGCCACACTCTCCACAGATAGGCGGGCTGCTCGCTTCTCGCGAGTATTGATAGACGGAGGCAGCAGTATCAACATCCTGTACAAGGATACAATGGAGAAACTGGGAATCAAGGGAAGACAGCTTCAGAGCAGCCGGACCGTGTTCCACGGAATCGTTCCTGGCCTTTCCTGCTTGCCAATCGGCAAGATCCTGATAGATGTCCTCTTCGAAGACAAGGATCATTTCCGACGAGAGCCAGTTTGGTTTGAGGTGGTGGACCTTGAGAGCCCATACCATGCACTGCTTGGCCGACCCGCCTTGGCCAAGTTCATGGCGGTCCCCCACTACGCCTACCTCAAGTTGAAGATGCCGAGTTCCAAGAGAATCCTAACCGTGTCCGGCGACTACAGGAAGTCGTCCGCTTGCGCGGCCGAGAGCAGTTGGCTGGCCGAGTCCTTGGTGATCGCAGCTGAGAAACGGCTCCTTGATTAGGTCGTGGCGATGGCCGGCAAGCAGCCCGAGTTATCGCCCGACCCCAAGGAGTCGGAAGCAGAAGGATCATTCAAGCCGGCCAGAGAAACAAAGAAGATACCGTTGGACCCGGAGCACCCGGAGAGGTACGCTGTCATGGGCACAGGCCTCGACAGCAAATAGGAAGGCGAGCTCGTCGATTTCCTCCGTGAGAATCGCGACATCTTCGCATGGTCCCCCAAGGACATGCCTGGTGTCCCGACGGATTTCGCCGAGCACAAATTACACGTCCGATCTGATATGAAGCCCGTCAGGCAGCCCTTGCGCCGCCTGTCAGAAGAAAAAAGAAGAGTTGTTGGAGAAGAAATAGCGCGGCTCCTTGCAGCCGGCTTCATCATGGAAGTATTTTTTCCAGAGTGGCTGGCAAACCCAGTACTAGTGCTGAAGAAGAACAAGCACTGGCGGATGTGCATTGATTACACGAGCCTCAACAAAGCCTGCCCCAAGGACCCATTTGCTTTGCCAAGAATTGATCAGGTGATAGACTCCATAGCCGGATGCGAGCTGTTGAGTTTCCTAGATGCATATTCAGGATATCATCAGATCAAGCTGAACCCGGCTGACAGAGTGAAGACCGCCTTCATCACGCCATTTGGAGCCTTCTGCTACCTGACCATGACGTTCAGCTTAAGAAACGCCGGCGCCACCTTCCAGCGTTGCATGCAGAAGTGCCTCCTGAAGCAACTCGGCAGAAATGCCCACGTCTATGTAGATGACGTGGTGGTGAAGACAGAGAAGCGTGGAACCTTGCTGGAGGACCTCAAGGAGACATTTGAGAATCTGCTCCGATTCCAGATCAAGCTCAACCCGGAGAGGTGCGTTTTCAGAGTACCGGCCAGCCAGCTCCTCGGTTTCCTGGTCCCCGAACGCGGCATAGAGTGCAATCATGTAAAGATAAAGGCCATCGAAAGGATGGAGGCACCCAGACGACTGTTAGATGTGCAGAAGTTCACCGGCTGTTTGGCATCCATCAGCCGATTCACCAGTCGACTGGGCGAGAAGGCTCTCCCCTTGTATCAGCTCATGAAGAAGACGGCCTTCTTTGAGTGGACCCCCAAGGCGGACGAGGCTTTTCTCCAACTAAAGAAGATGTTGACTACTCCCCCTGTGCTGGCGGCTCCGACTCCCAAAGAGCCCATGTTCCTATATATTGTCGCCACCAGCCGAGTAGTCAGCACGGTCATTGTACTAGAGTGCAAGGAGGAAGGCAAGGCGCTACCCGTCCAGAGACCGGTATATTACTTGAGCGACGTGCTGTCGACCTCCAAGCAGAACTACCCCCATTACCAGAAGATGTGCTACGACATGCATTTTGCCGCCAAGAAATTGAAGCCTTACTTCCAGGAGCATCCAATCACCATGGTCTGCACAGCTCCACTAGCCGAGATCATCGGAAGCCGAGATGCTTCTGGCCGGGTGGCCAAATGGGCCATCGACCTGGCTCCTTACACCATCTACTATGAGCCCCGCACTGCCATCAAATCACAAGCACTGGCCGACTTCCTCATCGACTGGGCCGAGACCCAGTATCTGCCGCCAGCGCCCGACTCCACCCATTGGCGGATGCACTTCGACGGCTCCAAGATGCGCACCGGCTTGAGAGCCGGCGTCGTCCTCACCTCCCCCAAGGGCGACAAATTCAGATATGCGCTGCAGATCCACTTCGCCGCCTCCAACAACGTGGCCGAGTATGAAGCGCTCATCCACGGGCTCCGGCTTGCCAAAGAACTCGGCATTCACCGGATCCTGTGTTATGGCGACTCTGACTTGGTGTCCAGCAATCATCTGGCGATTGGGACACCAAGGACGCAAATATGGCGAGCTACCGTTTCCTCGTGCAGCAACTCAGTGGATACTTCGAGGGGTGCGAGTTCCTCCACGTGCCAAGGAACGACAACGATCCAGCGCCTCCTCAAGTCTTCTATCAAGCCGTCACCCGAATCAGATTCAATCTATGTGCCGGATCCGCCTGAGGAGGACGGATCCGACTCCAACAAACATACAGTCGAAGCCGGCCCGGGGACTTCAGAACCCGGCCCGGGGACTGCAGTAGCAAGATCGAAGACTCCAAAGCTCGGCCCGGGGACTGCTCCAGTCGGCCCCGGGACTCTGTCAAATCAGCAAGCGGCTGCGGACTCCAACCCGCCGCCTCCTAGCCCGGCCACGCTTATCCAAGTCGCACTAGTGGCAGTTGAAGAAATAGCAGCACCTTCATGGGCCCAGCCCATCCTCAGATTCTTAGTAAACAGAGAGCTGCCAGCTGATGAAATCTTGGCTCGGCAAGTGCAACACCGAGCAGCAGCCTACACCATAGTCAACAAAGAGCTGGTCAGGCGCAGCGTTACCGGCGTCTTCCAACGCTGCGTCAAGGCAAAACAAGGCCAGGCAATCCTCAGAGACATCCACGAAGGCGAGTGCGGTCACCACGCGGCCTCAAGGGCACTCGTCGCCAAAGCCTTCCGGCACGGTTTTTTCTGGCCAACCGCTCTGGAAGAGGCCAAAGAGTTAGTCCAAAAGTGCAAGGGGTGCCAGATTTTTCGTTCCAAGCCACTCCAGCCGTCTTCCGCACTCAAGACTATTCCCATCGCCTGGCCCTTTGCAGTCTGGGGCCTGGACATGGTGGGACCATTCAAGACGGCACGAGGTGGCTTGACTCACCTACTTGTCATAGTGGACAAGTTCACCAAGTGGGTGGAGGTGAAACCCATCAAGAAATTGAATGGTCCGACTACAGTGACCTTCATCACTGACATCACAACTCGGTACGACATCCCACACAGCATCATCACCGACAATGGCACGAATTTTGCCAAGGGCGCCTTGGCCTGTTTCTGCGCGACACAGGGCATCCGACTGGACTTAGCGTCTGTTGCCCATCTGCAGTCAAACGGCCAGGTGGAGCAAGCAAACGACCTCATCTTATCCGGCGTCAAGCCTTGACTCGTCATACCGCTGGAGCGATCTGCCGGCTGTTGGCTTGAGGAGCTGCCAGCCGTCCTCTGGAGTCTGCGCACGACTCCAAACAAGTCAACCGGCTTCACACCATTCTTCCTCGTCTATGGCGCCGAAGCCATCATCCCAACGGACATAGAGTTCGACTCCCCACGAGTCACCATGTACACCGAGGAAGAAGCAGAAGAAGCACGTCAAGACGGCGTCGATCTGCTGGAAGAGGGCCGGCTGTTGGCACTCAGCCGGTCCAGCATCTACCAGCAGAGTCTGCGTCGATACTACAACAGGAAGGTCAGGCCAAGATCTTTTCAAGAAGGCGACCTTGTGCTCCGGCTGATCCAGCGAACAGTCGGCCAGCACAAGCTATCGGCACCTTGGGAAGGCCCCTTCATCATCAGCAAGGTGCTAGGGAACGACGCCTACTATTTGATCGACGCCCAGAAGCCCCGAGCGCGCAAGAGGGACGACTCCGGCAAAGAGACAGAGCGCCCGTGGAATGCAAATCTTTTTCGAAGATTTTACAGTTGATGCAGTATGTATCACACTACCCCTTTGTATTAAAGTACTAAGACTTTGGGCCCCCCGAGACGAGCTCGGGGACTGCCCTTTTTGTTATCTGTATGATAAGAATTATGCCTCCAAGTACATTACTTTCATTACAAGCCGCTTGGCACCGGGCCTTACTAGTCGGCCCGGGGACTCGCCGCCTTGCGGTATGAGAAGCTTCCCGCAGTCAGACAAGTAGTGTGTGGTGCCTAATCCGCCTCCTAGCAAAGCCGCAGCTCGCAGAGCGACTGTGAGGCAGGCAGGAGTGAGGAAGAACGGGCACCCACACAAAAAATGGCTAAGGACCTAAAGCACGAACATAGCATAAGACGGCCTCCAGCATTTCTGAAGCGGAAGGCCGACTCATGAGTAGCCGGCTCGCCGTCTTTATTAGCCTCTATTAAGGACGACCGACTCTTGGGTAGTCGGCTTGTCGCTTTCTGTCCGACTTGCTAAAGAAACACTAAACGGCCAAGTCCTTGCCTTCCCGAAGTAGCCAAGCACTTGACCCAGCGACAGTCCGCAGAGCGGCTGCTCGACTGACAAGGCAGCGACTAAAGGAAGGCGGCAAAGGGAAAAAGCCTAAAGAGCAATAAGCAAGGAAAGACGGAAAGCATATTGATATTTACATAGGCCCTTGGCCGAATCTTCGAATAGAAGTTCAAGGTACACCCCACGGGTGGAATTGTTCAAATCTAACAAAGTTCTGAAAAGATTACTTAAGACAGACAAGTAGAGGCGGAAAAGGCAGCCTAGGAGACGGCATCTGGGGTCGGAGGATCGGAGGTGACGGCGGCGTCAGGCGCCGGGGCAGTCGGCTGGGCGATCTCGGTTTGATCGCCTCCGGTGGCAGTCGTTTTTTCCTGACGCGGCTCGTTGCTGGAGGCACGGTCGAGCTGAGGCTGGCCGCCTGCTCCGTCTTCTGGCACATCTGCCTCGCCTTCGGCCTCCACCTCGTCCTCCTCCTCGGTGCTGGAGTCGATCACCTCCGCCGAGTCCTCACCATACTCCGGCTTCATCCCGAACCACTCTAGCGGCACTTCCTCGCCGCCTTCAGCCGGCTCGGGTACGAAGACACTGGTGTCCGTGTACTCGGCGATGGCCGCCGCACGCTCGATAAGGGCGCCCTCCACGGCCTCCAGCTTGGCCTGGGCTTCTGACCGGAACGCGACCAGATGGTCCAGGTCCAGCCCTGGGTACCACGCCTTGACGAACTCCAAGGCCCGGCGCGCTCCGGCCCGGGCCGAGGAGCCCTTCCAGGCCTCAAGACGGCCGACAGCGACCTCCAGCCAGTCAGCAGTTCGGCTGGCGGTGCGCAGAGCCAGCATGCCTGGCCATAGTAGTCGGCCGACTCCTCTCGGGGCCCCACGAGCCATTAATCGGATAAGATGGGGAATGGTGACAGTGATCGCCCGATAGACAGCGGCACTGTTGCCACGATCCGATGACCGAGCCTGCGTCGTCAGGAGTGCTGGAAGATCTCCGGCGTGATGCGGCACTGTTGCCATGCCTGCCCTGATCTCAGCCACAGTACGTAGTACACTGTGCCCACGATGCCGGCCTGTACGACCCAAAGGCGGTGGGGCCGCCTGTCAGTGGGTGGGCCGAAGGCGGCCTGGGCAACCCGAAGACGGACCTGTGGGAGTCGGCCTCCCTGTATTCGGCCGACTCCTCCCGGGGCCCCACGAGCCATTAATAAGATAAGATGGGGAATGGTGATAGTGATCGCCCGATAGACAGCGGCACTGTTGCCACGATCCGATGACCGAGCGTGCGTCGTCAGGAGTGCCGCTACAGTATCAAGCCTATCCGCGGGACCCGCCAGTCGGCGGGCCCCAAAAGCCGACGGGAAGGACGGCGGCCTGAGAGACAGACGGCTGGGACCCGCGCCCAGCCGGATTACTATTGTACCCCCGGGGGGTAGGACTATATAAACCCCCCGGGGCACCCATGCAAAGGGTGCGGACCTAGAGAGAGAGATAGACCAGATAGCCCAGGGAAGAGAGAGCTAGCCTTGCCCTCTCCTACCTCCCGAAACAGCTCCAGGAGCACCATTGTAGTCACTTTGCTTTAGTGATCATGCGGAGACCCCGCAGAGCAGTTGTAGGGGTGTTATCTCCTAGGAGAGCCCTGAAGCTGGGTAAGTTCCGCCGGCGTGCATGTCTTCGCCTCATCCCGCTTCCAGGCACCGGCGACGTTCTACTCGCTCCCACCATGATAAGCCATCCTTTGGCATATGTCGTATCCAACCCCCGACAAGGTACGTCGACCCGGCCGCACTGGCTGGCGCAAGGCAACTCAGCCCGATGCAACCTTGGCTTCCCCAGCAAGCCAACCCACCTGCGGGGTCCATGGCAAACCAGCCACGGGTCAGCTCCCGTCCCATCCAGGCCGTACGATGGGACGAGACCTCAATCATTGATGACCAAGACTACAGTGCCCCCACCCTTGCCCATGGTCAGCCAGAGTGTGGCAACAGTGCCCCTTACCTACCCGCTGACCAGGGATGGCACGGCAACAGTGTTCCCTCCCTCATCGCTGACGACAGCAAGCGGCAGCCTGACGGAGAACACAGTGCGCGGCTTGACTCGGCCACGCCATGACGATCGACAAGATGGCGCACAGTCCCCCTAGGCATGCAGGGCCCGCACCTAGGGGAACCCAGCGAACCACAAGCCCCCAAGCAGGACCCAGCCCAGAAGCCCGGACACCGACAATACGGACCCACTGACTCGGCATATTACCATTGTAACCCTGGGTAGGTTGATCTATAAAACCCCCCAGGAGTCCACGCCCACAGGGGCATGATATGTGAGATCCCCGGCATGCAAAAGCAAGCAAGATAGGACTAGCCACAACATAGCAACACCAGGGAGAAGGGGCAGCCCAAGCCTTGGCCAGCCTCCTTCCTCCTCCATACAGCTCCAAGAGCGACATTGTACTATCGACCATCCAACTAATCTCAGCAGGACTAGGGGTGTTATCTCTCCGGAGAGCCCCGAACCTGGGTATGTCCGGCATCCCGCGCCCGCACATATCAACCTCGCCTCCGAAGCCCACCAGCGCCCTCGAGCCTCCCCCTCTCTTTAGCCATCCCTTGGCATCTGCCGTCCGCCCACCACGACAATATGTGCCTTTTCTTCACCATTATATGCATCGATATGACTTAAGTTTTGGCCATGCTAGGTTGCCTGGCTCTTGTATTTATGCCCTACGTTCCCGTTAATTCGGCTAGGGCATAAGGGGAGCACCTCTGTGATTGTTACTGCCGGTTGAGCCGGATGTGTACCTCAGACTGGGTGAAGCCGAAATCTAGCATTCTTAAGGGAATATTCGGTCGGTGAACAAAAGATGTTCTCATTCATTACAACGAAAATACCCAGATGTTTTGTTTCCTGCGCTTCTGTTCGCAGTTCGGACATGCACATAAATGCATGCGCACCCAGAGAAAGGAACCCCTAACGGAACTATTCTCTCTGGAAGATGTTTCTTACTATCAATGTAATATAACATAACAAGTTGGGTACTTGTCTGTTCAAGCACTTATGACCCCTATGCCTGGTTTCCACGCATACCCCGGTTTTTCATAACTATGTGGGTATTCGGATACACCCCGGACTGTCTGATCCGGGGGCTGAAGCGAAAAGGTCTGCCATGACAAATGATTTTCAATCCGGCTAGGGAGTACATGAGCCCATTCAAATTACATAGTCATTTAGACTGGCTGTACTCTTCCTCTATGCCATCCGACATGATGTCTAGCTTACAATCTTGTTGGGAATACTTTGCAGCTAACGCTACTTGGTCATATACCAGACTAACGGGTACCTCTTGTCCATATGACCTAGCTGGTCCGACTTCGGACATATGGTTCGGGTCAAACTTGGCGTATCGCGTCTTCACCATGGCCCAAGCTTCTCTCGCACCTTGCCGGCAAGCTGATATCTTCCATAATCGGAAGCGCCACCATGCTCCTTTGAGCATCTCTACAAGTTCGCTCATGCCTCCTGGCAGGGAAGCGGATGGCCACAAAGCCTGGGCAATACCCTGCATCACCTGCCGAGCTCACTTGTGCAGTTGGGAAAGCTCTTGCAGCATATCGCCTGCAGAACCGGGCATCTCCTCTTCAGGGCGGCCCGTCAACATACTTGCAGATATAAATATGTCAATACGCCTCCTCGCCAAACTATACTATAGTTCGTTCAAGCACCTACTATAAATGCCGCGTCAAAGCCTCTGGTTCTCCTTCACGGAGTCCGCGAGCTGAGCCCGAACATCTTTCAATTCGACGCTCAGTCGGATATTAGCATCTTGCAGCTTATTCTTCTCCTGAATAGACTATGTCAGCACGCGTTCGGCTGCCTTCAGCTGACTTTGCAGATGCAGCTCATTATCTCCCACAGTCTTCGGATTTCCTTCGGGATTGTCTGCCGAATCTTTCGTCAGATTTATACACCATGCCGAACAAACAAACTGGTAGAAGGAAATTATTACCAGAAGAAGCCTTTTTGGATTCCCCTTGTTCACCTACATTAGCCTTCATGGGCCTTACATTCCTCCAGCTCCTGAGACAACTGGGCATTCTTCTCTACAAGAACCTATGCATTTAATGATCCTTAAATCAGTTGTGCCAACTGTTTCAAGTCTCAGGGGCTACTACTACACATACTTATTAAATTCTCTTACCCGTATATCCTTCACATACTGGTCCATTGCTCTGGCAAGTCCATCGTGAGCAGCGCGGATATATGCGTGTCCGGAATTGAAGGCATTGAACGCCTCTCCGGAAAAAATACCACCGTGGAGTACGGCCCGCCGGCGCCAGTGATTCATGGCGCTCTCCACTTCAGAATTTGTGGTGGAAAGCATATCCATATCCTCCGTAGGAGGACAGTTTGGTACTATCCCCACATCAGCCTTTGCCCGTGAATACGGTCCAAGAATCCGGCTGCTGGAGGCGTGGCCGGTAGGGTCCCTGAACATAGTCCAACGTTTCCTGTCAGGACATCATTAAAGCCATCACGCCTCGACAAAAGACCAAATAAACCATGAGGCAAGTTTAGTGAATACCTCTGCACCTGCATCTCGCTCCTAACCGCCTTCCTTTTAAGGCTACCTTGTCTAGGCGCCTCTTGCTGAGAGGCCCCCGCGGGTTCTGCACGGCGTCCCGACTACCGTTTCTATAAAAGTATGACATGTGAGCATAAGGTACGGCAAAACAAAGGAATTCTTTCGGAAGGTTGGAACCCCGACATTACTTACATGCGACACGGGAAGCAGTCCGGGATAATCCGCGATGATGGCCACTAAAGAGCATCCACTGCTTGCCTGGTAGAAAATCCCGTCGACAAATTCCACGGAAATGTCCGGATCTTCTTCAAGTCCGGGGTCGAGAGCCCGGCCGGGATCCTCTTGCTGCGGAGAGGGGTTGTTGAACTCTTTCACGACCTTCCTTAGTTCCTATTTTGAAACAGCAATGTAAATAATTGTGACAAAGAAGGTAAGAACAGATAGAGCCAAGTAAAAGATGACAACTTACCCAGCTTTGGGGGTTATACATGGAAAATCCATCCCGCGGTTTAATGCGGAGGAACTCATGTTCTTGTCCTTTGTACAATTCGGACATTATCCTCGCCAAAGATGTGGTGGAGTCCGGACCTTTGCGACCGCAGCGGGAGGCATCGTCTTCTCCATTGAAGTGCCACACGGGTTTTCCCCTATATTGAAGTGGCTGCACTTCGATTATTGTCAATCCTGATTTGGCCAGGGTTTTTATCCGGCTCATCAGATAGAAGACTTCCATGTTATCTTCCTCCTGGGGGCTCCGAGGGCGCCAACTTTGGCGTTTCTTCAGCAGAGTATTGGTAAACTCAGGAAGGCCCGTCCGAACTGGGTCCGGAAGGGGAACGCCATCAACATAAAACCACTCCGAGGGCCAGTCTTCGGACGCCTTCTTTGGAGTACCGGGCAGGTATCCGGTCTGGGCGATGCGCCATATTTCGGCTCTGCCCACTTGATATATAGATCCCTCCTGGTTGTGGGGGACGAGGCAAAATAACCTCTTCCATAACTCTAAATGAGCTTCACAGCCCAGGAACAACTCGCAGAGGGCAACATAACCTGCGATGTGCAGTATGGAGGCGGGGGTAAGATTATGCAACTGGAGACCGTAGAACTACAGGAGCCCGTGGAGGAATGGGTGGATTGGAAACCCGACGCCTCTTAGCAGATATGGGACGAGGCATACTCGCTCCCACCGAGATGGGTTAGGGAATCTCTCCGCTTGCTCCCTGCCATTATAGGTGGCTAGTCCGGATTGGACGGGGACCATGTATGCGGGTGGAAGGAACCCTTGGTCTGCAGCTCTATTAGGCGATTGTGAGGGATGGAACAATTTTCCCAATCCCCTGGTTTCGAGCTAGGGGAGCAGCGAGCAGCGCTGCGGTGACCGATCATGATGGGATGGCCTCTTTTGGACGCGCTCTACGGAATGCTTGCTTGGGAGAAGGTGGTGTTATTTGGATTTGAGGATCCCCGTCTCCTCAAATAGACAGCTTACCTACGGGATTAGGGTGGCAAATGTAAAAATGCCCGGGCCCCTCGTCTTCGATCAACACGTGGAGGTGGCCATTATTGAAGCACAAAAACCGAGGAGTACAACCTTACTGGGAGGTCAGACACTATACACTGCGACAGGTGCACCAGATTTGGAGAAGAACCCGCCTTGCAATGCCGAAGACAATCTGCGCGTCGGGCTCATCGTCATTGAAGCCAGGTTCGGGGGCTACTGAGGGAGTCCTGGATAAGGGGGTATTCAGACAGCCGGACTATATACTTTGGCCATACTATTGGACTGTGAAGATACAAGATTGAAGACCTCGTCCCGTGTCCGGATGGGACTCTCCTTGGCGTGGAAGGAAAGCTTGGGATTCGGATGTAGATCTCCTTCTCTGTAAACCAACCCTGTGTAACCCTAGCCCCCTCCGGTGTCTATATAAACCGGAGGGTTTAGTCCGTAGGACACAACAACAATCATACCATAGGATAGCTTCTAGGGTTTAGCCTCTCTGATCTTGTGGTAGATCAACTCTTGTAATACTCATATCATGAAGATCAATCAAACAGGAAGTAGGGTATTACCTCCATCGAGAGGGCCCGAACCTGGGTAAACATTGTGTCCTCAGCCTCCTGTTACCATTAGCCTTAGACGCACAGTTCGGGACCCCCTACACGAGATCCGCCGGTTTTGACACCGATAGTGGTCAACGTGGTCAAGGAACGACTTCCACGGACGTGGACTGTACGTGGAGAGGCTGACAACTGGGTCCAGGGCCGCAGCAAGGAAGTGCCTCCTTATTACACGGAAAATAATGATTTCTCCACCTGACAGCAGGGAACCACAGGACGGGCCACCGTATTTCACGAAAAAAACATTTCCCCCTGACTGCTGGGACCTACCAGCTACATCTTCGCACGCAAGGAAGTGCATCCATATTACGGGCAAACAAAATGATTTGCCCCCTGTCAGCTGGGACCCACCAGCTACATCTTCGCATGCAAGGAAGTGCATCCGAGCAAAAAAACGATTCGCCCCCTGACTGCTGGAACCCACCAGCTACATCTTCACACGCAAGGAAGTGCCTGTCAGTTGGGACCCACCTGGTCGAAGCGTACATAGCTTTGTCATTCTGGTCGCGAACGTGTACGTACATACTGGTCGATGTAGAGGCACGCACGTAGCATGTACACGTACCTACAGTGGCCAGTGTGCAAGAAAGAAAATACGGCCACGTACATACATACGGGCGGGGTCTCAAACGCCTACTCGCGCATAGGTACGGCCAGGGCTCGTGTACATGGCTGGATTGGAACAGAGAAACTGCGTCATCATTGTGTTCATGGGGAGGCAATGGAATGTGTCGTGTTCATCGGGAGGCAATGGAATGCATTGTGTTCATCGAGAGGCAACATAATGCGTCGTGTTCATCGGGAGGCAACGGAACGCATGGGAGCCAACCGGCTTGGATGGAACAAGCAATGGAAACGAGGCCTGGCGTACCGCAGAACGGAGGAAACAACCTTGTGTTCGACCGGCCACGTTCGAAACGGGATCCTGTTCATCGGGAGGGGTCTGGTGTACCGCAAAACGGAGGAAACGGACTTGTGTTGGTGTAGGATCGAAAGTATGTCTAGAGGGGGGGTGATTAGACTACTTGACAAAATAAAAAACTTGTCTTTTCCCTATTTTAATTCTTGGCAGATTTTAGCAACTTAGCACAAGTCAAGCAATCAACCTACACATGCAATTCTAGAGTATAGCAGCGAAATGTAACACAATTGCATATGAAGGTAAAGGAGAGGAGTTTGAGGAGGCAAACGCAATTAGAGACACGGAGATTTTTGAGCCGTGGTTCCGATAGGTGGTGCTATCATACATCCACGTGAGGATGGGGCGGCCAGCGCCACCTTCACCATAGGGGCTGGCCTAACACATGACCAAGAGGAGGCGTTGGTCAACTTTTTGAAGGAAATATGCCCTAGAGGCAATAATAAAGTTATTATTTATTTCCTTATTTCATGATAAATGTTTATTATTCATGCTAGAATTGTATTAACCGGAAACTTAGTACATGTGTGAATACATAGACAAACAGAGTGTCACTAGTATGCCTCTACTTGACTAGCTCTTTGAATCAAAGATGGTTAAGTTTCCTAGCCATAGACATGAGTTGTCATTTGATTAACGTAATCACATTATTAGAGAATGATGTGATTGACTTGACCCATTCCATTAGCTTAGCACTTGATCATTTAGTATGTTGCTATTGCTTTCTTCATGACTTATATATGTTCCTATGACTATGAGATAATGCAACTCCCATTTACTGGAAGAACACTTTGTGTGCTACCAAACGTCATAACGTAAATGAGTGATTATAAAGTAGCTCTACAGGTGTCTCTGAAGGTACATGTTGAGTTGGTGTATTTCGAGATTAGGATTTGTCACTCCGGTTGTCGGAGAGGTATCTCTGGGCCCTCTCGGTAATGCACATCACTATAAGCCTTGCAAGCAATGTAGCTAATGAGTTAGTTGTGGGATGATGCATTACGTAACGAGTAAACATACTTGCTGGTAACGAGATTGAACTAGGTATTGAGATACCGACGATCGAATCTCGGGCAAGTAACATACCGATGACAAAGGGAACAACGTATATCGTTATGCGGTTTGACCAATAAAGATCCTCGTAGAATATGTGGGAGCCAATATGAGCATCGAGGTTTCGCTATTGGTTATTGACCGGAGACGTGTATCAGTCATGTCTACATAGTTCTCGAACCCGTAGGGTCCGCATGCTTAAAGTTTGGTGATGATTTATATTCTTAGTTTATGTGTTTTGATGTACCGAAGGTAGTTCGGAGTCCCACATGAGATCGGGGACATGACAAGGAGTCTCGAAATGGTTGAGACGTGAAGGTTGATATATTGGACGACTAAATTCAGAAATCGGAAAGGTTCCGAGTGATTCGGGTATTTTGGGAGTACCAGGGAGTTATGGGAATTCACTGGGAGAAGTATTGGGCCTTATTGGGCCATACGGGAATAGAGGAGAGAGGCCAAAAAGAAGGAGAGGCGTGCCCCCCTCTGGTCTGAATTGGACAAGGGGTGCAACCCCCTTTTCCTTCTCCCTCTTCCCCTCTTTCCTTCTCTCCTACTCCAAGAAGGAAAGGGGAATCCTACTAGGACTTGGGAGTCCTAGTAGGACTCCCCACACTTGGCGCGCCCCCTCTAGGGCAAGCCTATCCCTCTCTCCTTTATATACGGGGGCAGGCGGGCACCTCTAGACACATATTCTGGTGTGATAGGCTCTACATTCAAATACAATGGGTGCAAAACAGTTGCACATGCAGAATACTCAGGTTAAACTTGACGAGCCTAGCATATATAGATATGGCCTCGGAACACTGAGACCGAAAGGTCGAGCGTGAATAATATAGTAGATATGATCAACATAGTGATGTTCATCATTGAAAACTACTCTATCTCACATGATGATCGGACATGGTTTAGTTGATTTTGATCACGTGATCACTTAGATGATTAGAGGGATGTCTATCTAAGTGGGAGTTCTTAAGTAATATGATTAATTGAACTTTAATTTATCATGAACTTAGTCCTGATAGTATTTTGCAAATTATGTTGTAGATCAATAGCTCGCGTTGTTGCTTCCCTATGTTTTTATATGTTCCTAGAGAAAACTAAGTTGAAAGATGATAGTAGAAATGATGCGGACTTGGTCCGTGATCTGAGGTTTATCCTCATTGCTGCACAGAAGAATTATGTCCTTGATGCACCGCTAGGTGACAGACCTATTGCAGGAGCAGATGCAGACGTTATGAACATTTGGCTAGCTCAATATGATGACTACTTGATAGTTTAGTGCACCATGCTTAAAGAGCTTAGAATCGGGACTTCAAAGACGTTTTGAACGTCATGGACCATATGAGATGTTCCAGGAGTTGAAGTTAATATTTCAAGCAAATACCCGAGTTGAGAGATATGAAGTCTCGAACAAGTTATATAGCTAAAAGATGGAGGAGAATTGCTCAACTAGTGAGCACATGCTCAGATTGTCTAGGTACTAAAATTGCTTGAATCAAGTGGGAGTTAATCTTCCAGATAAGATAGTGATTGACAGAGTTCTCTAGTCACCATCACCAAGTTAGTAGAACTTCATGAGGAACTATAGTATGCAAGGGATGACGAAAATGATTCCCGAGCTGTTCGTGATGCTAAAATCGACGAGGGTAGAAATCAAGAAAGAACATCAAGTGTTCATGATTGACAAGATCACTAGTTTCAAGAAAAGGGCAAAGGGAAAGAAAGGGAACTTCATGTAGAATGGCGAGCAAGTTGGCACTCCCGCGAAGAAGCCCAAAGTTGGACCAAAGCCTAAAACTGAGTGATTATATTGCAAAGGAAATGGTCACTAGAAGCGGAAATGCCCTGAATATTTGGTGGATAAGAAGGATGGCAAAGTGAACGAGGGTATATTTGATATACAGGTTATTGATGTGTACCTTACTAGTGTTTATAGTAGCCCCTGTATTTGATACTTGTTTGGCTGCTAAGATTAGTACCTCGAAACAGGAGTTACAGAATAAACATAGACTAGTTGAGGATGAAGTGACGATGTGTGTTGGAAGTGGTTCCAAGATTGATATGATCATCATCGTACACTCCCTATACTTTCGAGATTAGTGTAGAACCTAGATAAATGTTATTTGGTGTTTGCGTTAAGCATAAATATGATTAGATCATGTTTATTGCGATACAATTATTCATCTAAGACGGAGAATAAATTGTTATTCTATTTACATGAATAAAACCTTCTATGGTCATACACCCAATGTTGATGGTGTATTGAATCTTGATCATAGTAATACACATATTCATAACGTTGATGCCAAAGATGCAAAGGTCATATCGGTGTAAAGCGCATGAAGAAACTCCATTAAGATGGACTTTTGGAATCACTTGGTTATGAATCATTTGATGTTTGTGAACCATGCCTTTTTGGCAAGATGACTAAAACTCCGTTCTCCGGAACAATGGAACGAGCTACTGACTTGTTGGAAATAATAGATACCGATGTATGCGGTCCAATGAGTGTTGATGCTCGTGGCAGGTATCGTTATTTTCTGACCCTCACAAGATGATTTGAGAAGATATGAGTATATATACTTAATGAAGCACCAGTCTGAAACATTTGAAAAGTTCAAAGAAATTCAGAGTGAAGTGGAGAATCATCATAACAAGAAAATAAAGTTTCTACGATCTGATCGTGGAGGAGAATATTTTAGTTACAAGTTTGGCCTTCATTTAAAACAATGTGGAATAGTTTCACATCTCACGCCACATGGAACACCACAACGTAATGGTGTGTCCGAACGTCGTAACCACACTTTATTGGACATGGTGTGATCTATAATGTCTCTTACCAGGTAACCACTATCATTTTGGGGTTATGCATTACAGACAACTGCATTCACTTTAAATAGGGCACTATCAAAAATCCCTTGAGACGATGCCTTAAGAACTGTGGTTTGGCATGAAACCAAAGTTGTCGTTTTTTAAAAGTTTTGGGTTGCGATGCTTATGTGAAAAAGCTTCAATCTGATAAGCTTGAACCCAAATCGGAGAAATGCGTCTTCATAGGATACACAAAGGAAATTTTTGGGTACACCTTCTATCACAAATCCGAAGGCAATATCGTTGCTAAGAATGGATCCTTTCTAGAGAAGGAGTTTCTCTCGAAAGAAGTGAGTGGGAGGAAAGTAGAAATTGATGAGGTAATTGTACCTTCTCCCGAATTGGAAACTAGTTTGTCACAGAAATCAGTTCTAGTGATTCCTACACCAATGAGTTAGGAAGCTAATGATGATGATCATGAAACTTCAGATCAAGTTACTACAGAACCTTGTAGGTCTTCCAGAGTACGGTCCGAACCAGAGTGGTACGGTAATCCTATTCTAGAAGTCATGACCATGATGAACCTACGAACTATGAGGAAGCGATGATGAGCCCAGATTCCGCGAAATGGCTTAAGGCCATAAAATCTGAGATAGCATCCACGTATGAGAACAAAGTATGGACTTTGGTTTACTTGCTCGATGATCAGCAAGCCATGTTAAATAAATGGATCTTCAAGAGGAAGACGGACACTGATAGTAGTGTTACTATCTACAAAGCTCGACTTGTTGCGAAAGGTTTTCGACAAGTTCAAGGTGTTGAATATGATGAGATTTTATCACTCATAACGATGCTTAAAGTCTGTCCGAATCATGTTAGCAATTGCCACATTTTATGAAATCTGGCAAATGGATATCAAAACTGCATTCCTTAAATGGACATTTCTTAAAGAAGTGTTGTATACCATACAACCAGAAGGTTTTGTCAATCCTAAAGGTGCTAACAAAATGTGCAAGCTCCAGCGATCCATCAATGGACTGGTGCAAGAATCTCGGAGTTTGAATACAAGCTTTGATGAGTTGATCAAAGCATGTGGTTTTATACAGACTTTTGCAGAAGCTTGTATTTACAAAAAGTGAGTGGGAGCTCTGTAGCATTTCTGATATTATATGTGGACGACATATTGTTGATTGGAAATGATATAGAATTTCTGGATAGCATAAAAGGATACTTGAATAAAAGTTTTTCAATGAAAGACCTCGGTGCAGCCACTTACATAGTGAGCATCAAGATCTATATAGATAGATCTAGACACTTGATAAGTTTTTTCAATGAGTACATACCTTGACAAGATTTTGAAGTAGTTCAAAATAGAATAGTCAAAGAAAGAGTTCTTGCCTGTGTTACAAGGTGTGAAGTTGAGTAAGACTCAAAACCCGACCATGGCAGAAAATAGAAGGAGAATGAAAAATAATTCCCTATGCCTCAGTCATAGGTTCTATAAAGTATGTTGCATTGTGTACCAGTCCTATTGTGTACCTTGTCATAAGTTTGGCAAGGGGGTACGATAGTGATCTAAGAGTAGATCAATGGACAGCGGTCAAAATTATCCTTAGTGAGGACTAAGGAAATATTTCTCGATTATGGAAGTGATGAAAGAGCTCGTCGTAAAGATTTACATCGATACAAGCTTTTACACAGATCCATATGAATCTAAATCTCAACATAGATACATATTGAAAGTGGGAGCAATTATCTAGAGTAGCTACATGCAGAGCATTGTAGATATAGAATATTTGCAAAATACACACGGCTCTGAATTTGACAGGCTCGTTGACTAATCTTCTCTCACGAGCAAAACATGATCACACCTTAGTACTCTTTGGGTGTTAATCACATAGCGATGTGAACTAGATTATTGACACTAGCAAACCCTTTGGGTGTTGGTCACATGATGATGTGAGCTATGGGTGTTAATCACATACAGATGTGAATATTTGTGTTAAATCACATGGTGATGTGAACTAGAGTATTGACTCTAGTGCAAGTGGGAGACAGAAGGAAATATGCCCTAGAGGCAATAATAAAGTTATTATTTATTTCCTTATTTCATGATAAATGTTTATTATTCATGCTAGAATTGTATTAACCGGAAACTTAGTACATGTGTGAATACATAGACAAACAAAGTGTCACTAGTATGCCTCTACTTGACTAGCTCGTTGAATCAAAGATGGTTAAGTTTCCTAGCCATAGGCATGAGTTGTCATTTGATTAATGAGATCACATCATTAGAGAATGATGTGATTGACTTGACCCATTCCATTAGCTTAGCACTTGATCGTTTAGTATGTTGCTATTGCTTTCTTCATGACTTATACATGTTCATATGACTATGAGATTATGGAACTCCCGTTTATCGGAGGAACACTTTGTGTACTACCAAATGTCACAACGTAACTGGGTGATTATAAAGGAGCTCTACAGGTGTCTCTGAAGGTACATGTTAAGTTGGCGTATTTCGAGATTAGGATTTGTCACTCCGGTTGTCGGAGAGGTATCTCTGGGCCCTCTCGGTAATGCACATCACTATAAGCCTTGCAAACAATGTAACTACTGACTTAGTTGCAGGATGATGCATTACATAACGAGTAAATAGACTTGCCGGTAACGAGATTGAACTAGGTATTGAGATACCAACGATCGAATCTCGGGCAAGTAAAATACCGATGAGAAAGGGAACAACGTATGTTGTTATGCGGTTTGACCGATAAAGATCTTCGTAGAATATGTGGGAGCCAATATGAGCATATAGGTTCCGCTATTGGTTATTGATCGGAGACGTGTCTCCGTCATGTCTACATAGTTCTCGAACCCATAGGGTTCGCACGCTTAAAGTTCGGTGACGATTTATATTATGAGTTTATGTGTTTTGATGTAATGAAGGTAGTTCGGAGTCCCGGATGAGATCAGGGACATGACGAGGAGTCTCGAAATGGTCGAGACATTAAGATTGATATATTGGATGACTATATTCGGACATCGGAAAGGTTCCGAGTGATTCGGGTATTTTTGGAGTACCGGGGAGTTATGGGAATTCACCGGGAGAAGTATTGGGCCTTATTGGGCCATATGGGAATAGAGGAGAGATGCCAAAAGGAAGGAGGCGCGTGCCCCCCCTCTGGTCCGAATTGGACAAGGGGTGCAGCCCCCTTTTCCTTCTCCCTCTTCACCTCTTTCCTTCTCTCCTACTCCGGGAAGGAAAGGGGAATCCTACTAGGACTTGGGAGTTCTAGTAGGACTCCCCACACTTGGCGCGCCCCCTCTAGGGCCGGCCTCTCCCTCCCTCCTTTATATACGGGGGCACCTCGAGACACAACAATCACTACAAAAAAAAGACACATCCGTGAGATTTTGAGCCGAACGAATTTTTTTTCTGTCATACATATGACACCTCTATGACGACAATTGTGACAAAACCCGGTATCATTATAGATGTGGTGGGCTCCTACTTCTATGACAAAAAATCATGACAGAAAATGGGCTTTTCGTCCTGGGTGGGCCGGAGACGCAGCTGCATGACATTCTTTGGGCCGTCCATGACAGAAAAAACCATGGTAGAAGCGAGCGCGAGGAAAATTTCGGGGAGTTCCCGGTTACGGTGGGCAGTCGGGGCCGAGCGATGCGCGTTTCTCTTGTACACGTACGCGTGTTTGTGCGAGGTGTTGGCTCTAACTGAACCCAAGCGAGGCATTGGGCTCTATCTGAACCCGAACGATTGCACTGCAGGCTACGCGTTACTGAACCCGAGTGATTGATTGATGGCTGTTAACTGAACCCGATCGAGCGATTCCTTCGCTACTGCTGCTAACTGAAGTCGATCGATTGGATGAACAGTGAGCGTTGCGGGGGGGGGGGGGTTGGATGAACAGTGAGTGGTGGCGTTGCCTCTGGATGAACAGGACCCCGTGGTGTGGAGGGCTGGATGAACAGGACGACCCCATGGAGGGCTGGATGAACAGTAGACGGTGGAGGGGTGCCCGTGGAGGGGTTGTTGAACAATAGCCGATGGAGTAGCACGCGGTGGATGCTGGATGAACAGGACCCTGTGGAGGTTGGAGGAGGTCGAAGGTAGCCCGTGGAGGATGGAGGAGGTCGACGGTGGAGATGAATACTATCCCGTGGGGTCCGTTTTGCGGTACGCCACACCCCTCCCGATGAACAGGACCCCAGTTTTGACCATAGCGCTCCAACACAAGTTTGTTTCGTCCGTTTTGCGGTACGCCACACCCCTCCCGATCAACAGGACCCCCGTTTCGACCGTAGGAGGTCCATTTCATCCGTTTTGCGGTACGCCACACCCCTCTCGATCAACAGGACCCCTGGTTCGGCCATAGGAGGTCCGTTTCCTCCATTTTGCGGTACGCCACACCCCTCCCGATGAACAGGATCCTTTTTCGAACGTGGACGGTCGAACACAAGGCCGTTTCCTCCATTCGGCGGTATGCCAGGCCTCGTTTCCATCGCATGTTCCGTCCAAGCCCTCCCGATGAACACGGCAATGTATTCCGTTCCGACCCAGCCGGTTGGCTCCCCATGAACACGACGACGATGTTGTTTCTCCGTTCTGACCCAACCATGTAATCGAGCCTTGGCCGTAGGTATGCGCGAGTAGGCGTTCGAGACCCCGCCCGTAAGTACACATACGTGGCCGTATTTTCTTTCTTGCACCCTGGTCGTTGTACGTACATGTACATGCTACGTGCGTGCCTCTACTATGACACGTGCGCGCCTTTACTACGACACGTGCGCGCCTCTACATCCACCAGTATGTACGTACACGTTCGCGACCAGAATGACAACGCTTCGTATGCTTCGACCAGGTGGGTCCCGACTGTCAGGCACTTCCTTGCATGCGAAGATGTAGCTGGTGGGTCCCAGCAGTCAGGGGGGCGAATATCTTTTCGGACGCACTTCCTTGCGTGCGAAGATGTAGCTGGTGGGTCCCAGCAGTCAAGGGAAATGTTTTTTCGTGAAATACTGTGGCCCGTATGGTGGGTCCCAGCTGTCAGGTGAAGGAATCATTATTTTCTGCATAATAAGGAGGCACTTCCTTGCTGCGGCCGTGGACCCAGCTCTCAGCCTCTCCACGTACAGTCCACGTCCGATGGAAGTCATTCCTTGACCACGTTGACCACGTCGCACTGAGAGCACCACGATGGTGGACGACGGCGAGGCCTCGGAAGGGGACGACGGGGAGCCGGGGAAGACGCCGCAGTGGAAGCCCGCGCGGAGAGGAGTACGAGGGTTCACTGGTTCGGCTGCGGTTTGAGGCTGCCGTTGCAGCAGGGCCTAGCCAGCGGTGGGAATAGTAGGGGGCGGTGAGGCCTCCGCGGCAGCACAGTCGGCCACGGGAGGCAGGAGCATGCATCACGACTGGCGCTGCTTTAGGCGGCTGGAGCAAGAAGACCAGAGGTTGAAGAAGCACTACGGCCCTTGGATGGACATCGTAGAGTCACTGGAGCTAGAATTGTTCATATTGACTAAAGTTGACAAAGGCCCCCATCCCAGTCAACTTAGTAGGCCCACAAGTCAGCCTCCCACCATGGTGGGTCACAGCTTGCAGGGGAGTATTCATTTTTTGTGCGTAATAAGGAGGCACTTCCGGTAGGTCCAAGCTGACAGCAGGGGAAACATTTTTTTCGCGAAATACGGTGGCCCGTCTGGTGGGTCCCAGCAGTCAGGGGGAAACATTTTTTTCACGAAATAAGGTGGCCCATCCGGTGGGTCCCTGCTGTTAGGTGGAGGAATAATTGTTTTGCAGGTAATAAGAATGGCACTTCCTTGCAGCCGCCTGGACCCAACTGTCAGCCTCTCCATGTACAGTACTCTTTTGATGGAAGTCGGTCATTGACCATGTTGACCACTCCGCGCCGAAAGCACCAGGGCAGTGGACGACGGTGAGGCCTAAGAAGGGGACGACGCGAAGCCAGGGAAGACGCAGCAGTGGAAGCCCGCGTGGAGAGGAGTACGAGGGTTCACTAGTTCGGCTGCGGTGTGAGGCTGCCGTCGCCGCAGAAAAACAGGGGGTGTGGGTGAGTAGAGGGATGGCCTGGCCAGCGATGGGAGTAGTACGGGGCGGTGAGGCCTCTGTGGCATCACAGCCGGCCACGGGAGGCAGGATCACGCGACATGACCGGCGCTACTTTGGGCGGCTGGAGCAAGAAGACCAGAGGTTGAAGAAGCACTACGACCATTGGATGGACATCGTACGATCACTGCAGCTAGAATTGTTTATATTGACTAAGTTGACAAAGCCCTTGGTATGCGTCAACTTAATAGGCCCACAGCTCGGATTTGGCAGAGAACATATAGCCCATTTGTGATTTGTAAGAATGTACAACTCATTTTTTAATTCTAATGGAATTTACTATAGCCCATTTACAGTTTGTTAAAAGTACATCCCAACTTCTAGCTAGGACAACGATTAATAATTTCAAACAACCGCTCAAAACAGAATTCAAAAAAAAATCCCACATTTTGATGGGATCCGAAATATTTTTATCCGAAATTTCTAGTCAGGTTAAATATAATTTCAAAATAAAGCTGTATTACGTTAAAATCCAACAAAATATTGCGCGCGCAACAAGTAATGAAATTAAAATTTTCAAATTCCAAAAATAATATATTTTTTAAACTAATTACGTGTTTGGTGCATACTTACTGCCCAGTTATTATTATTACATCCCATTTATTATTTCTTAAAGTGCATTTTCTTGTTAAGCCTAATGCATACCTCCTAGGAAAGTTTGCAGCCCAGCGGGGCGGAGAATAACAAGTTGACCAGGATATTGTGTACAACTGTCGGCCCAGTTGCATTGCCGATGTTGAAAAAAAAGGCCTGTGTAGTACAGTACTGTCGGATTTTGGGTTCCAGCGGACCTTTGAGGTTCGAACTCTGGGGTGCGCACGAAGATCTCTCCTCTACCTACTCACGTCTCGAAGCCTCGCAAAGAATCTAGGCTAGCAAGATGAACACACAAGGGACACAAGATTTATACTGGTTCAGGCCACTATTGTGGTGTAACACCCTACTCCAGTGTGTGCTGTGTGGATTGCCTCATGGGTTGATGATGAACAGTACAAGGGAAGAATAGCCTCACGAGGGATGTTGTTGTGGTGGTGTTGTCCCTTTGGAGGGGTCGATTCTCGATGCCCCTATACTATGGTGGCTAGCCCTTTATATAGAGAGTGGCCCTGGTCCTCTTCCCAAATATTGAGCGGGAAGGGCACCAACAATGGGCCATTTATAACGGGAACATCCAATACACTTATCATGACTAAAGTTGGTCTTCGGCTGTCAAAGACAGACGGTGACATCGTCTTGGGCTCCACATTGACCTCCGTCCTGCCGCTCTATTGGTCTTGGTCTCGTTGCACCGAAACGGTAGCCTTTGCCTGATGCCTTGGCCCGTGCTTGCTCCCTTTGCACCAAAGAGGAAACAAGGACACTACACAGGCCGGCGCCCGCCTGGAGCCAGCCTAACCTCAATCGTCATGTCTTGCGTCATGGGCACCTCGCGAGGTACCCCTGCCTTGATATCTCCGCCTCCTCACGAGCCTGCCTGATGAGGCTGCTCCTGAGGAAGCTTCCTGTCGTCTACCCCGCGAGGCTTGGCCCCTCGCGAGGGTCTTGAGCTTGAGCTGATGAAGGTGGGCCGCACTGGACCACTGCTTGAGCTACGCTGCAGGCTGCATGCAGGCAAGTCTGGGGACCCCCGTTCCCAGAACACTAACAGTAGCCCCCGGGCCGAAGGTGCGCCCAGACTTGGCTTAGGAGAGAAGCGAAGGGGCAAGTGCGAAGCGCTGTGGGCCCCAACAGCCTACGGCCTTGGGCGACGCATGGCGGTTGATTGGACATGGGCGTCTCTGTTTCCCCACGCCCCTCATTACGCGCCCGGCTAGGCGGAGCCGTGGTTGCACACAGTTGCTCCCCTTTCGCCATTCGCGCGCTCCCTGTCCTTCCTTCTTCCTCGAGCCCTAGTCTCTGTTTCCAATCCAATTCGAGCTCTCCCCCCCTTCCCGTCGCCATGGCGCCAACGAAGAAGGAAAGGGGGAAGAAGCCCACGACTACGCCCCGCTCACCTCCGGCAATGGCTCCCGCCGTCGACCGGTCAATCATACTCAATGCTGAAGCCTTGGACAAGGTCCACTGCGCTCTAGCCTCCATCTTCAACGAGTGCGGGAGGACGAGGTTTGGCCTACCTCTCACGCCTCCTTCGATAGGGTCATCACGGAGGTCCGATTCTTCGCCGACGCCCTGTGGGCGGGTTTGGTTCCCCCCTTTTCTGCTTTCTTCAATGCGGTGCTCTCCCATTATCAGATCCACATGATGCACTTGGGTCCTAATTCCATTACTCTCCTCGCGGTTTTCGCCTTTGTTTGCGAGGCCATGGTGGGCATTCCTCCTTCCATTGCCCTCTTGAGCCACTTCTTCTCTTTGCGCCTGAGTGACCCCACTCAATGCTTGGGGTGTGTGAGCTTTCTCGCTGCGCTAGAGACGGCTGCTTTAGGGATCGATTTCGGCCTTCCTCCTCCAGCGGCCAGGTTCCGAGAGCGGTGGCTGTATGTGGATGTCGGGCTGCCCAGCCCCCTGCTCTCGCACCCGACCTCACTCGCTGTTCCCAACTTAGACTGGGATCATGAGATGCTCACGAGCCCCCAGCCCTCCTTCGTCTGGCGTCGCTTCGAGTGTTTGAGGGCACTCGATGTGACGGCGCCCAAGGTTGTGAAGGAGTTCCTTCAACATTGCATTACTCCTCTCCAGCGCCACTCCCGTCGGATGTGGGCCTTTGCGGGGCACGGAGACTGCATGAGACTCTAGGAGGAGGATCTGGCGCCCGAAGCGCCGAGGACGGTGCTGAGGGCCTTGACGGGCGACCCTTCTCTAGGCAGCCTTCAGCACGGTGCCACCCTCTTGTATCTTTGCTCGGGGAGAGCCGATTTTGTGAGGCAGATGCCTAGCTTCGACGAATGGGGGCTGCGCCCGGTCGGCCTCACCGGGCCCCGCGAGAACCCAGTTGTTGTGGTCGCCCTTCCGGTCGCCCACGGCGGTCCTGCCTCAGGTGATGGAGCAGGGAGACGAGGACCGATGGGGGCTGAGGGGGCCGATGTTGAGATGCCGATGCCGCGCGGGGCTCCTAAGGCGTCATATCCCGAGGTGCGTCCTGGAGTGGTGGCAGATGAGGAGTTGCGGCCTGTGGCTCGTGAGGCCAGGGCTGCTGAGGGAGTCCTGGATAAGGGGGTATCCGGACAACCGGACTATATGCTTTGGCCAGACTGTTGGACTATGAAGATACAAGATTGAAGACTTCGTCCCGTGTCCAGATGGGGCTCTCCTTGGCGTGGAAGGCAAACTTGGTGATTCGGATGTAGATCTCCTCCTGTGTAAACCGAATCTGTGTAACCCTAGCCCCCTCTGGTATCTATATAAACCGAAGGGTTTAGTCCGTAGGACACATCAACAATCATACCATAGGCTAGCTTCTAGGGTTTAGCCTCTCTGATCTCGTGGTAGATCAACTCTTGTAATACTCATATCATCAAGATCAATCAAGTAGTAAGTAGGGTATTACCTCCATCGAGAGGGCCCGAACCTGGGTAAACATCATGTCCCCAGCCTCCTGTTACCATTAGCCTTAGACACAGAGTTCAGGACCCCCTACCCGAGATCCGCCGGTTTTGGCACCGACATTGGTGCTTTCATTGAGAGTTCCACTATGTCATCGCGATAAGGCTTGATGGCTCATCTCGTTGTCAAAGACAACATCACCTCTGGGGGAGCCCTGGCTCTAGGCCAAACTCTCTGGCTAGGCGGCTTCGTTATGACCGCTCGATCGGCTGTCGGGCCGACAATGATTTCTCAGGTCATTAAAAATAGCCTCCATGTTGATTCTGAATTGCCGAACAGATGGACCCAATGGAGCTCTTCTCCCTCAATGAGCTCTGGGATCGCATCGCCGCCCTCAGCATCGCTATGGAGTATGATCGAATCGGGCTTAAACCCGACCAAAGGGAGATTCACTCTCCACCAGTCACCCATGAGATAGCGGTAGTGGAAGAGCATCATCCTAATTCTCCCTATACTTTGAGGACAAACTATGTCCGGATTTCCGAGATCTCCGAGCCGGACACCCGCTTGCAGGAGGACATGACCCAGGCCCCGGACTCAAAATCGGGTGGCGGGCCGAAGAGATCGGGCAACGCCCCAGAACCCGAGCCGTTAAGCTCGGAAGCCTCTTTGCCCCTGGGTCCCAAATCGGGTCGGGATTCGGATTCAAATCCACCCACCCACCCAGATTTATCCAATCTTTCACATATCAGACAAGAGCCCCAAGAAACAGTACGTCATTACTGGGCCAGATTCCTCCTTGTGATAAACAGGGTCAAGGACTATCACGAGGCAGACGCAATCTCCCTCTTTTGCAAAAATTGCACGGACAAAGGGATTCTCAACGCTATAAGTTGCCGTGACATAGTACACTTTGCTGAATTAGCGGCCATAGTGCAAATATACTGCGCGATGGAAAGCGCCTGGAAAACCCAAACAAGCTTCTAGGACAATTCGGCTCTAACCAAATCCTCTTTCCGAACCAAAAGGGTAAACTCTCGTAAGTCACCCAATTAAAGTACCAAAAAAATAAAGCCCGCCGCAAGGTGCAGAACCGTATTGGAAGAATGGCTAAACGGGCCGTGCAAGATTCACAGCACACCAGATACTACGCCAACGCATAGCCTTAGAGCATGTTGGATACTCCGACAGGTAGCAAAGAACGGCGAGGATCTCCTCATAGAACATACAGCAGAGCAACATCCCACCGGAGACAACAATACATTATTTACAGTCTTCGAGACTTTCGCCTCAAATAATAGGCACAAGCAAGCTCAGTGCAGCCTTGCAGAAGTTTGCCACGTGGCAACAATAAATCCATGGAACGACACGGCTATAACTTACAATGCCAATGATGAACTTCAATTTCGAACAGTCCAAGCACCAGCTACTTTGGTCCTTAGCCCAATCGTGGATGGCTTCAGGCTCACTAAAGTGCTCATGGACGGCGGAAGCAGACTAAACCTCATATATGAGGAAACCGTTAACAAGATGAAAATTGACAAGGGCCGCATTGAGCGAAGCAGCATGACCTTCAGGGGAATCATCCCATGTAGGGAGGCACAATTAGCGGGAAAAATCACACTGGATGTGGTATTCGGCACGCCAGAGAATTACAGGTCCGAAGAAATTACATTCCTAGTGGCCCCGTTCAACAGCGGATACCACGCCCTCTTGGGGCGGGACGCATTCACGAGTTTTCAGGCTATACCCCATTATGGGTACATGAAGCTCAGAATGCCCGGGCCCAATGGAATCATCACTCTAGCTAGTGATCCGGACGTCGCACTCCGCGTCGAAAATAAAACCGCCGCCCTTGCCCTGGAGGCATTATCAGAAGCCCTCGTGTCGGGGGAAACTGATCCACGAACACCTATGGGACCGAAGCCCCTTTCGGTTCGGCGGGGGGCGGAGGTCGCACGAAGACCAGATCGAGGCGGGACACACGAGCAGTTTACCCAGCTTCGGATCTCTCCGGAGAGATAATACTCCTATTGCTGCTTGTCTGATTGTATTATGTTCTTGCTCGAGAGAGCTAAGCATTTTTCTGGCTTCCGAATGATCCGAACCCCCTCTACGTTGCGCATGGGCCTCCTTTTATACGCTAAAGGGGTCACCGACAGGTGGCAATGCAGAGAAGGGTACAAATGTAAAAAGCGAGGTGGTTGGTATAGTTACTTGTACAGTGTTTCCTACCTAACCCTGACGGCAGGGGACAAGGGCATTAAATGCCCGTCTGTGTCGCCCACAACAGTACAGAAAAGGACCGTCTGGGGCGCCACCACTTGCCACGATGGCGATCTTGTCAGAAACGCATGCCACTGCGCACTGCTGGCTGCACAGCCTTCCGCCACCCGCGCCGGGAAAGGCCCCCAGGGCGACACGTTGGTGGATGCGCTGGAGCGTGGGCACAGAGTGGCCGCTTGCCGCGGCAAGCGCCTTGCCGCGGCAAGCGCCTTGCCGCGGCCGTTGTCTTGTCGGGCCCGAAAGCTTGTCGCTCGCCGAGCCTTGCCGGGACGCGTGGCGCGTCGCGGCAAGTTCCTTGAAATGCCTTGGTTGGCCTTCCCGGCAAGCTCCTCTTGTCAGGGCCTTGTCTCCTGAGCTTAAATACTTTGTTCTTGAATGGCTCCAAAGGAACCACGGAGGACCTTGGCGGTCGCCCGGCAAGCCTTGCCGCGGGGTGCTGCAACTGCCCGTGCACAAGTTCGGGGTACTGGGGTAACCCTATTCTAGAACACCGACAGGAGCCCCCGGGCCTGGGCCATACATGGTGCCGAGCGTTGTTGGGCCAGGCCCAAAACAGGGCACGGGCACACGCAGCCTGGGCCACGCCGTATCTGACTCCGTATCCACCGCGCCCCCCCTAATGGCACACGTCGAATGCGGCGTCGTGGGAGAGATCGTGGGTGGATTCTTTATTCGAAAGGGCGAAACGTCCGCCCCTCCCTCTTTATAAGCAGGGGAAACAGGGGCAGTTCATTCCTCCTCGCTGGTTGCTACTACCCCATGTTCACAAACCTCCGCCGCTCTCCCCTTCTTCTTGAAGCCGAGAGAGAGTAGTGCTCCGCCCCTCATTGCCACCAGCATCACCAACGCCGCCGATCTCCCCCACCACCTTCGCCATGGCTCCAAAAGCCAACAAGGGGAAGGGCGTGAAGTCGGCCGAGGCACAGCGGCTCGCGGCACTGCGGAAGGAGCGGGCGATGTTCTCTCCCCAGCTCGGCGCGAGGGAGCTGAGGGAGTACTTCTACCTCTTCTGGTCGACGGAGACGCGAGCGCATCCGCGCACGAGGGTACTCCCGACGGCAGCTTCGGAACTGGCTCCAAACGGGTATCCATTCTTCGCGCTGTTCTTCTATTGCGGGCTCTGCCCGCCCTTCTCGGAGTTCTTCTACGATATAATGAACACATAAGGCCTCCGCCTCCTTAACTTCACCCCCAACGCCGTTCTGACCATGGCAGTTTTCGCACATTTGTGCAAAAACTTTGTCGGAGTCCACCCCAATGTAGCCCTTTTCCACCACTTCTTCATGCCTCGGGTCGAGAGAGGAGAGCCGCTTGCCGGAGGGATCGCCTGGAGCTTGAGAGCCGGCAAGAAGGAAGCGTATTTGGAGGGTGAGCTTCGCAGCAAATGGGAGGAGTGGAGAGCGGAGTGGTGCTGGATCGTCGAGGAGAACCCGCAGCCGTTCACTGCCCTTCGCCAAGCCCCAATCATGCGCGGCAACGATTGGAGCAACGTGGCCCCGGAAGACGAGAGGTTGAAGATCGCCATCACCAGGATCCTTCGCCTTAGGCTTGCCGGGCTCACTGTAGGCGCTGTCGGTGCAGATTTCCTTCGCCGCCGCATCGCCCCCTGCAGGAGAGGGGGAGGCCCGCCTGGGAGTTCAAGAACTCGGCGGACATCATGAGGCTGCGGCCGGGCCTCAACTTCAATTTCACTGTCCTGGAGCTGGATTCGATGCTCATGGAGTTGTTCAAACGAGATCCATGACATCCATTCACGCTGCCGAGGGGCGTCGCTCCGCTGTGCAACAACTTGTCGCTTGACTGGATCCGCGCGATGATGGCGTTGTGTGATTCACACGTAACCGCCCCAACTTGGCAAGAACCTGCGGATGACGTTGTGCAAGCGTTCTTCGACGACTTGGTGGAAGTGCCGGTCCGCGCCGACGAACAGAAGAGCCTCACCCGTGACACTACCGACGAGGAGTTGAAGCGCATCGCCACTAGGGCGGAAGAGGCTGCGGTAGCAGCTGCCGCGGGCGCATTCGGGTTCGCTGTGGAGGAGGCAGAGGCAGCAGAGGCGGTAAACCTTGCCGAGCGCGCGGAGTTCGCTGGCGAGGAAGATCTTGCCGGCTCTGAAGCTGAGCCGAGCGAGGCCGGCGAGGAAGAGCCCGAGCCTTCAGATAGCTTGCCGCAGGCGGAGCCCCCGGCCCCGCCAAGAAGGCGTCTCCACAGGGTCGGGGACGTAGTGGGGCGGCAAACGAGCCAACAGCCGCCAAGCCGTGCGACACGCTCTACCGCGGCAAGTACTGTTGCCGCGGGAGCGCCTCACGCTGCTGTGGCAATTGAAGCGGGATCTTCCCAGTCCACCGCCATGTGACACCCCAAAAATTTGGCCTTGTTTTATTAAATTAAAATTTTGCCAGGATTTAAAACTTTGAAATTTTTGAGCTCCACCTTGATTTTTTTTAAGTCATTTCCTTCCCTGTTATGATGAGTTTCTCCAAAAAGAAAACTTTTCAAAAATGTTGTTGGACTTATTTAACCTCTCAATAAAAACTTTCCTTTTATCAGTATAACTAATTAAATAATTAAGTTGCTTGATATTTATTTTCTTGAAAATGGTTTTTCAGGGTTAAATTGACCATATTTGAACTACAACCATTTGATAGATTCACTTAAAATTTCCACAAAAATTTGGAGATGTCATGTGATGTTTTTAAGTCTCTATTCTGCAAAAATATATTTCATTCATGAAATATTTTGAGCCCTGCACTCAATTTTTCTTCTCTGGTCCAGGGTGCATTTTGCACTGCAACCCTTTTAAATATTCATTTAAAACTTCTACCAAAATTAAGGGAGGTCAGTAGGAGCCTATTATTCCACCTTGTGCAAAAATCCAGGGTTGTTCTTTGAAAATATTGAGTGAATCAACCTCATTTCCATTCTGGACCAACTTGATAATTTGTGCAGCAACCATGTTTTTGCTTGCTCTTTAGCCCTTGATCATTTCTCCTACTTGTAGACCCCCATGTTAAACCCTTAAGTCCAGGAGCATGCACCATTTAGATCATTTTTGGTTCATGGAATAATGCTATTTATTTCCTGTCCAGAAATGTAGTTTTGCAAAGCTTGCACTAGCAAGTTTCCCCTTTTGTCCAAATAACCACACCACTCCCTCTTTCATCCACAGAGACACTGATCTGGAGATTTTAGCCACTCCAAGAAATGCCTAAGTGCCCTTGGCATTTTGTCAAACACCTGGTGTGCATGGCCAGTTTTGACATGTTTTTGTCTTTGCACTGTGAACTTGCACCTCTGATCAAACCAGCATGTCCACTAGACTCCCCGTTGCTCCTAACCTCGATCTGGTAAATCCCATCCTCACCTGCGACCTGTAGCATGCCTCGGCATTGTGTCGAACACCTGGTGTGCAAGCACTGGACGCGCCCAGAGCGCGCGTATTACAGCCGCACGCCCGAGCCGACACGCTGGCCCCCACGGCTTTGGCCCGCTCTGCAGAACCTTGCCGCGCACTCCATTTCTCTCCGCTACGCGCCAAGCAGCCCCCGTCGCGCCCGGCAGGCCAAGCGCTAGCCGCTGCCGCCGCCCGACAGCCCTGCGCCGTTCAGCGCCGCCCAAGCCTCGCCCGCTCGCCACCTGGCCCTTGGAGCAGTGCGAGCTCATCCGCAGGCATGTCTGCTAGCCCTCGTCGCCACCACGTCGCCCTAGCTACAGAACGTCGGTTCGCCGGAGAGCTTATCCACGGCCGCCGCGGAACCGCCTTGCCACGCTATAAAAGGGAAGCCCCGAGCGTCTTCAAGCCCTCAGGTAGCATCATGCCGTCTCACTAGCGCCCCCATCGCCACCAATTGGAAGGGAGCAGGTCTTCTTCAACCTCTCCGGTCAGTTCGGCCACCGCCGCCTCCCGGCTCCATTCGGCGCAACCAGAGCTCCCCCCTCGCCGTTCTCTCCACCAGGAACCATGTCATCCTCTCGTGAACTCGTTCCCCTGCTTGATTTTTATCGGGAGCCGTCGCCACCACAAACTCACTTTGTCACCGAAGCTTTCCTCCGCCGCGGAGCTCGCCGCCGGCAGCTCCCTCCACCTCCGACAACCCCACGACCACCGGGAGGACCGCCTCGGCCGTGCGGATCCATCCCTACCCTCTGGAGCCCGCGAGGAGCAGCCAAACGCCGGCGACGATCGCCGGAGCCCCGCTCCGCTCGGACAGAGGAGGGAGACGACGCGCGGCGACTGGTCAAACATGACCAGTGGGCCAGGCGGGCCCACTGTCAGCGACCCCCCGCGCTGACCACGTGAGATTAAGTGAAGGCGTATTATCCCTAGTACGTTTTCCCCGCTCCGAAAGCGTATTCCCCTCCGAAACGTTTTCTTTTTCTGTTTTATTTAAAAACAGATTTTGACCAAATGTTTGACTGGCTCTAACTTTTTAAATATAAGTCCAAATGTGTTGATTCTTTTTCCTACCTTCCTCATATTTGATCTAGTTTATTTTAAGATTTATTTGAAAAAATGTCAAACAACTTTTTTGTTCTGTTTTTGAAATTGTGTTAATTCAAATATATTTTTCAAATAGGATTTTGGGGAAAGAGAAGAAAACTTTCAAAAGTTGGAAAGCACCCTGCCCTTCCACACATTGAAGGCAAGCATTCTGAATCCCGGCATAATATTTTTGGAGTGATCATTGATGCATTTATAACACCACCGCATTTCGAAGGATTTGTTATTTCATGCGATATGATCATATGCATGGGTGCATGTTACTGATTTCCATGCTGTTGGTAATGGACACACTTGTGATGATAATCACCCTCATGAGCTTTGCATGCATACCGGCAGGAAAGCGGGGAAAAACCTTTGCCTTGGGTAGGTATGAGTTTGTCGCTGGTCCCCGTCGGGACGGTTCTGTCTGGTATGACATGGTAAGGTGATATGAGTGGTGACTCTGTTGATGAAATATATTTGTTATGCTAATCATGCAGGGAATACTTGAACCTCCTGAGTCGACCGTAGATCGAGTCTTGTTCCAGTAACCCCCATACCTGTTTCGTACTACCAATCGTCTCTACAGCAAGTAGAGTACGGTTCAGTAAGTTGTCAACCTCTTTCTAGCACACACCGTACAGAGAGGCCATGGTGGAAGATGCCGGTTGTAACTGGTAGGCAGACCACCTGGTCCGGGGGCATGGGTGTTTCCGGTTGGGACCGAGAGGGGAGGCCACCCCTTAGAGCGCGCGATATAAGTTTGATCCCATGCTACGCGAGGTTGTAGCCTCCCCACTTAGAGTTGCTTAACAGGTGTCGTGGGTGATTCTAGACACGTGTGAGTTAAGCTGGTGTGTGCAAGTTAGGTGTGTTTTCAGCAAAAAGACCGTAGATGAAATTAGTCCTGCTGGACTAAAGAAATCCGTTACTCGTGGGTAAAGAGTACACCCTCTGCAGAGAATAAACCTATTCGAATAGCCGTGTCCTTGGTTAAGGATTACAGTCTGGGATGGGTCAAGTATCGGTCTTAGTGTCGGTCTTCGGAGATGAAACTGTTAATCCAGAAATGGAATTACTACTTGTGACTGGTGATAACTATGATTATTATTATTTGACTAAACCATGATGTTATTGTTCTTATCGTGTATCTCTGGGATGGTTCTACCTTCGGGATATTCACTATGATTGTTTCTTTTAAAGCCCTTTATGTGGCGTCGCTCAGACGCCCGACTGTGGCATTTCTTTTAGAGCCCTTTATGTGGCGTCGCTCAGACGCCCGACTGTGGCATTTCTTTTAAAGCCCTTTATGTGGCGTCGCCCAGACGCCCGACTATGGCATTACTTGTTATTTATTTCATAAATTTCTTTTATACTATCATGTTATTGCTATTTTATAAACAACTTGCTTGCACGCATCCGAGAATTACTTATCCTTTGAGGCTGACGTGATGAGCATAAAAATATTTTTCAGCACATCATTGTTATATTATGCCTGTGTTCATAATGTTTGTGAGTACATTCAAAGTACTCACTGGCTTGTCCCTGGCTATTGTCTTGGCCAGATTTTTCTTGCTCGGAGAGGAGCGACGCGATGCCAGCCCCAGAAACCACTCCATGGAGATAGCAGCCTCGCGAAGATAGGAGTTAACCTGGTCAGCTGTTCCTGTGGGAATTGGAGTCCCATAGACACTGATGATCCACAGACCGCTTCCGCCATCAACCACTAGAAACCATTTGTTGTACACACATGCCAGAATGGTCTTGTACTACATATTCTGTATTTTGCTTGGAATCTCTGTATCAAGTTAGAGCCTCATCAGCTAACAGTAATCCTGGGGCTGATGAGCACGACGGTCTTTTCTGGAAAGTTATTACCCGGAAAACCGGTCGTGACACGCCACCGCCCCTGCCAAGCGGGAAAGGGATCCTACTCCCCCGCCTCGCCGCACCGGAGGGGAGCCGGACTTTGATCTCTCCGCGCTCAGCTTCGACGAGGAGGAAGAAGAGTAAGCTTCTTTGCTGTTCTTGCAATTCTTCAATCTTGCTGTTTTTATCTTGTCTCTGACTTGCTTCGATCTGAACCTATTCCTTTTCAGGACGCTGGCCCAGAGAGCGGCGAAGAGAGCCAAGGCCGCGGTGATCGTCATCGAGGATGACCCCACCGTGTCAGCAGGGGGTGTGTCCGAGACCACCTTGACGGACCCGGCAACCACTCCCCAAAGCAGCCCCCAGCGCAGCCCCCAGCGTAAGTTCATAGTTTGCTTCCTGCTGTCGGGCGCGCATGAGTGCTTTTTCCTTTGCTGATATCTTGACGGTTGACTTGTGTAGGAGCAGAACAGCCTCACCAGGAGCGCCCGGAAGCTGCTCCCGAAGTGCTATCTGGTTCAACTACGCCGCCAAGGGAGGATCCCCCGGCAAGGGAGCATTCTCCGGCAAGGGAGAACTCTCCGGCAAGGGGCAGCTCTCCGGCAAGGGACAGTACCAGTGATCCTGTGGTGGTTGAGACCACAACCGCCGATCCCAGCTCAGGTAATCCACTTGCTTAAGAACTTCCCTTGGGTTTTTCTTCTTTTGATTTTCTCTTTGAGTATTTGCTTGATTTTTCTCCCTTCTTCGTTCTTCAGATCCATCTGCTGCGGAGCCAATGGAGACTGAGGACGCCGGCAAGGAAGGCGCACGTGGCAGCAACGACGACGCCGCCGCCAACGAAGAAGGGGCCGGTGCTGATGAGCCCGCCGACGAAGAGGCCGCCAAGACTGCCGCCGCGGAAGCTGGCGAGGGGTCGGGCGATCGCACTGACGGCCCTGAGGCCGCAGGAGCGCCAGGCGCTGCGCCGACCGCCAATCCCTCCGCCACTGCTGCGGAGCTAGGCTCTGAAGAGCCCCAGCCCGGCGCCTACTTGAAGGCCGGCGACGGTATCTTCATCAAGCTACCCTGGGCGTCCAGCTCCAGGGCGCCGGTCGAAGGAGAAACTTTCGATCAGGAGCTGCTCGCCTCCGCCGGACTGTCGTTGGTCGATGCGCCAAGTAGCAGCAGTGGCGAGCCTAAGGAGGAGCAGCTGCTGCGGAAGCTGCTGTCACTCTACCGCGCCCGACAAGCCAAGCTGGCTTCCCGGGAAGCACTTGTCGCGAAGGTGGGAGTGGATATGGAGAAGCGCGCAGAGGAGCTCCGGGGCCTCAACCAGGAAGCTCTCCGATCCCTGGCACAGGAGCGGGAGAGACTCGCAGAGGAGCGTACGGCCTTCCTTCTCGAGAAGGCCGAAGCTGAGGAAGAACAAAGGCTTGCTGCCGAGAAGCAATCCGCGCGAGAAGGCGAGTTCATGCAGCGGAAGGCCTATCTTGACAGCTACGAGGAGGACCTCCTCGCGAGCGAGGAAACACTTGGCGGGGCTCTCAAAGAAGCAAGGGGTGCTGCCGCAACTGCAGAGGCCGCCAAGAAGGAGCTGGAGGCGAGGGTGGCGCAGCTGGAGGCGAACATCAAGAAGAGCAATGAGGAGCTTGCCGCGCTCAAGCGTGAGCGCGAGAAGGATGCTGCCGCTCATGGTGAGCTGCAGGGTCTTCTCGCTGAGAGGAGCAAGGAGCTCAGCGCCACCAAGGACTCCAACACGGATCTCGAGCTAAAGCTGGCCACGCTGACTCAGACGCTGGACGGCGCCAAGGAGCGAGAGAAGACTTTGTCGGAGAAGGTCAAGGCCGACGAGGCGCTGCTGGCGAGCATCGCTGTCACCCAGAACGCATTCAAGGAGACTGTGGAGCACCGGACCGAGGGTCTGGTGAACATCGCCGCAGTCATCGACAGGGAGCTGGCGCAGCTGGGGATGGAAGACCTCGGGTACTCTTCCGACGAGCATCTCCAACCCAGCGCCAAGCTCAGCCTATTCTTCAAGGGTGTGGCGACGGCACTCCAGCGACTCCGAGAGAAGATCCCCAAGCAGTTAGCCGACGAGTCGCGCAAGATCTGCACAGGAGCTCTCCAGAAGGTGCTGATGAAGGTGGCCTTCCGCAATCCAGGCCTCAACCTCACCATCGTCCTCAAATCCTTGCCGCCGGACGCCGATCGGGAAGCGCTCAAGGCCCTTGTCGCACCCATTGTGGACAAGGTGAGCGAGATCAGGAGGGTTAAGGGCGATCGCGTAGATTAGGCCGCCGTTTCTTGTTTTCCCTTGTCGCTGCTAATCATGTTACCAAAACAGTCTGTTAAAGTTGCGACAAGTTATCTTGTAATATAACTTTATTTCTGGTATCGACTGCTACGTTATTTCCTTTACTAGATTCCTTCCTTTATATGTTTTTACCCTACGCTTTTAGGGAACTTGTCGGTGCAGGCACACGAGCCGCGAGTGCTGAGTGCGGGACGTCAGCAGCCTGCTGGCGGTGCCGCCTCCGACAAGAAACCTTGTCGCGACTAGTTGCTGCACACTTAAATTGTTGAGCGGACTCGAAATAAAGTAAGGGCGCAACTAGCTACGAGTTGGTTCCTCCGCGCACAGGTTTTCCATAAAAGTACGGTCGTTCAAGGAATATAACTTAAAAATTAAAACTAATTGCTCAAACTTTGGCAACTTAGCTTTTCTGTCGTTTGCTTCCCGGCAAGGTTTCTGTTAAGGCGAAACTTTTCTTGAACGACGCCTGTTCCACATCATCATCTTCTCCTCCCCCCCGGCAAACTTGTGCGCGAGGGAATTTGCCTTGGGAATCTTCCTTCCTTTGAGAGAAAGAAAGGAGAGAAAAATAACGATATGGAGCCTTATGGCTCGTTATTGCTTACCAGGGATAGGTGCTGCACAAAGTGTCAGATAACGCATGCAAGAAAGAATATAATGCATGAAATTGACAAGCTGTGTAGAGCACATGAGTTTTACTTATGCACGGGATCTGCGCCCGGCTTTGTACAAAGGATTACATGCAACATCGGCAAGACTTGTACAAAAGGTGGTTGCCGGAATAGGTTCCGGCAACCGCGCCCTATGGGTAAAACTTACGAAGATGATCAATGTTCCAGGAGTTGCTCACAGGAATGCCATCTTTGGTCTCAAGGCGGACAGCGCCGAGCTTAGTGACTCGTTTCACCTGGTAAGGGCCTTCCCACTTTGGCGTCAACTTGTTGGGATTCTTGGCGGACTGAACATGCCGAAGAACAAGGTCGCCTTCCTCGAAGCTTCTGGCATTAACTTTGCGGCTATGGTAGCGGTGCAAAGCTTGTTGGTATCGAGAAGCTCGTACAGCAGCCTGAAGACGATCCTCCTCGAGGAGCAGCGCGTCATCTTGTCGCAGCTGCTCTTGCTCAAGCTCATCATAAGCGAGCACTCGAGGTGATCCGTATACGAGTTCCCTGGGGAGAACTGCCTCTGCTCCATAGACTAGAGCGAAAGGTGTCTGGCCAGTGGCTCAATTTGGCGTTGTTCTGATCGACCAAAGAACCACCGGCAGCTCCTCGATCCAGTTTCTTCCGCACTTGTGCAGCCTATCGAAAGTCCCTGGTCTTGAGCCCGCGCAGCACTTTAGCGTTTGCCCTCTCCGCTTGACCGTTGCTTCTCGGATGAGCAACAGAAGCGAAGCAGACATTGGCGCCAAGATCTTGGACGTACTGCATGAAGGTGCGGCTCGTGAATTGTGTGCCGTTGTCGGTGATGATCCTGTTAGGGATCCCGAAACGGCAAACAATCGACCTGAAGAACTTGACTGCTGACTGTGTTGTCACCTTCCTCACTGGTTCCACTTCCGGCCACTTTGTGAACTTGTTGATCGCAACGTACAAGTACTCAAAGCCCCTGACAGCTCGGGGGAAGGGGCCAAGGATGTGGAGCCCCCAGACCGAAAATGCCAGGATAAAGGGATCGTCTGGAGAGCTTGAGCTGGCTGGTGTATCTGCTTGGAATGGAACTGGCACGCTTCACACTCAGTTACTTGTGCAGTTGCATCCTGGAGGGCTGTCGGCCAAAAGAAACCTTGCCGGAAAGCTTTGCCGACAATTGCTCTTGCGCCAATGTGGTGACCACATAGGCCTCCACGTATCTCTGCCAACAGCTTCTGTCCGTCTTCCCGGCAAATACACTTCAATTTCACACCGTTGAGTCTCCTTCTGTACAGTATGTTGTCGACAAACTGGTACATACTTGACTGCCGGGCTACTTTTTCCGCTTCTTCTTGCTCTTCGGGAAGTTCTCCTGTCTGAAGGAAATGGACAATCTGCTGTGCCCATGCTGGAGCTTGTGGCTCGACAACAAAGATTAAAGGCACTTCTGCTGTTGCGGGAACATCAGCTTCTACGGCAAGAACCTGCGGCTCTGCTGGAGCTTGATGTTCCCCGGCAAGCTTGCCGGAGCAAGACTTGTCGGGAGTGCCTGCTTCGACGGAACAAACCGTAAGGCTTGCTGGAGCAGACCGCTCCTCAGCATCCTTGGCGTCGATCCTGGGGACCTTCTTGGCGGCGGCTTCAGGGAGCTCTGCCGGAAAATAGTCACCAGAAATCAACTTTCTCTTCTTGCTCTGTCCAGTTGATGGCGTTACAGACGGTTGAGTCAGCTTGAGCACAAAGATCCCTGGTTCCACAGGTAATTTCAGTGCGGCGCACTTTGACAGGACATCAGCGATGTCATTCTGAGCTCTTGGAACATGCTCCATCTGTAGGCCGTCAAAGTGCTCTTCCAGCTTTCTCACTTCATCAACATATGCTTCCATCAATGGACTCTGATAGTTCTTGTTCACTTGGCGGACGACAAGCTGTGAGTCACCCCTGACAATGAGCTTCTTGATCCCAAGGTCTGCTGCGATCCTGAGACCGGCGAGCAATCCTTCATACTCTGCAGTATTGTTGGTTGCTTGCTCCTTGGGAAAGTGCATCTGGACTACGTACTTGAGGTGCTCTCCGGTGGGTGCGACAAGCAGCATGCCTGCACCGGCGCCTTGAAGTGAGAAGGCACCATCAAAGTACATCAGCCACTCTTTGCTCGCTTCCTTGACGGGGATGCTCGTCTCTGGAGTTTCTTCATCTTGTGTTGGCGTCCACTCTGCTATGAACTCTGCCAATGCTCTGCTTTGGATAGTTGAAGTGCTCTCAAACTTGAGGCCAAAGCTTGACAGTTCCAGTGCCCACTCGACAATCCTGCCTGTTGCTTCTGGGTTTTGCAGTATCCTCTTCAGCAGGAAACGAGTGACGACTGTGATCTCATGTCCTTGGAAGTAATGGCACAGCTTTCTCGAGGCCATGAGGAGGCCGAAAAGCAACTTCTGCACACCAGAGTACCTTGATCTAGCCCCCTGCAGAAGGGAACTGGCAAAGTAAACTAGGCGCTGCACCATTCTCTTCGGCATCTTATCATGCTCCTGCGCTGATCCATCCTTGACGGGACCAGAGCTTGCCGGATCAGAGCTTGCCGGATCAGACCTTGTCGGATCAGAGCTTGCCGGTGAAGCCCCCTGCTTGTCGCTGGATGCGCCTGCCATGGTTGCTGGCTCATCATCTGCCTCCCTCTCCGCCACTAACGCAGCACTAACCACTTGATTGGTTGCCGCTATATATAGCAGCAACTTCTCTTGTGGCTTAGGTGCGACAAGTGATGGAGTAGAGGACAGGTATCTCTTCAAGTCTTGCAGCGCAGCCTCCGCCTCCGGAGTCCATTTCATTGGACCTGCCTTTTTCAAGATTTTGAAAAATGGCAGGGCACGCTCAGCAGATCTAGAGATAAACCTGCTGAGAGCAGCCACGCAACCGGCAAGCCTTCATACATCCTTGACGCGCCTTGGTGCTTCAATCTGCTCAATGGCCTTGATCTTGTCGGGATTGGCTTCGATTCCCCGCTGAGACACGAAGAACCCGAGAAGCTTGCCGGAGGGGACTCCAAACACACACTTCTCGGGGTTCAGCTTGAGGTTGACCTTGCGCAGATTTGCAAATGTTTCGTCTAAATCTTGAATAAGGGTCGCCCTGTCCTTGCTCTTGACCACTATGTCATCCATGTAGGCTTCCACATTTCTGTGCATTTGTGGCTCAAAAGCATGATGGACTACCCTTGCAAATGTCGAACCAGCATTCTTCAAACCGAAAGGCATCCGTACGAAATAGTACGTGCCACACGTGGTGATGAATGCGGTTTTCTCCTCATCTTCTTCTGCCATGAAGATCTGATGGTATCCTGAGTACACATCGAGAAATGAAAGCAAATCACATTCGGCCGTGGAGTCAACAATCTGGTCGATGCGCGGCAAGGGAAATGGGTCTTTGGGACAAGCTTTATTAACATCGGTAAAGTCGATACAAAGCCTCCATTTCCCGTTTGCCTTGCGCACGACTATAGGATTGGCCAACCATGTAGGATGGAGCACTCCTCTGACAAGGCCTGCTGCTACCAACTTCCTGATTTCTTCTGCGATGAATTCTTGGCGCTCCACTGCCTCTTTCCGGACTTTCTGCTTGACGGGCCGCGCATGAGGACAGACGGCAAGGTGGTGCTCAATTACTTTCCTGGGAACACCGGGGATGTCAGACGGTTGCCACGCAAACACGTCGACGTTCGCCCGCAGGAAAGCAACGAGCGCGCTTTCCTATTTAGGGTCGAGAGTGGCACTGATGGTGAAGGTACCACCAGTGCCGTCCTCCTTGGCGGGCACCTTCTTGGTCTCAGGTGGAGCTGCCATTGCCTTCTTACACTTGTCGGTGGAGCTCGATGGTGCGTCCTCGATGGTAGCGCAGCACTCCGAAGAGGTGCGCTTGCCGGAGTGGGCATCAGAGCTCTTGCCGGACTTCTTCTCCTTCTTCCCCCCGGGAGCTTCAGCGGCAAGTGTTTTGCAATCTGTTGCGGCTGTTGCTTCATGGTAGATCTTGTCGGCGCAGATAAGGGCATCCTTCTTGTCGCCAGGGACAGAGATGACACTTATCGGGCCTGGCATCTTCAGAACATTGTAAGCATAGTGAGAGGCTGCCATGAATTTGGCAAGTGCTGGACGGCCAAGGATTCCATTGTAAGGAAATGGAAAGTCAGCAACGTCAAAAGTAACCCTCTCAGTCCTGAAGTTCAACTCGCTGCCAAATGTTACCGGCAACGTGATATTTCCCTTCGGCTTGCTCCTTCCCGGGTTGATTCCTTGAAATGTACCGGTCTCTTCGAGCTCGTTGTCAGGGATCTGGAGTTTCTACAGCACCGCTGAGGAGATCAGGTTCAAGCCGGCCCCGCCGTCAACTAGCATCTTAGTGACCTTGAGGTTGCGGATAGTTGGCGAAACCAACATCGGCAAGCACCCGACCGCAGTTACGCGATCAGGGTTGTCCTCAATATCAAAGATGATAGGCGTGCTAGACCATTTGAGAGGCCTGCGTGACTCGACGGGTGGTTCTGCTGCATTAACTTCCCGCACCCACTGCTTGAGCTGGCGGTGCGAAGTATGCAGAGAAGCACCACCGTCAACGCATAGGACCTCTGTGGCTTTCTGGAACACCTGCTCATCAGTCTCCTCATCGTCCATGTCTTCGTCGTCGTCGTCTTCATCCTTGTCGCGGCCACGGGGAGGCCTGTCTCCTTGCCGCTACTTGGCCTTGCCGCGGCGTCCTCCCTGGCCGGGGTGCTTCTTGCCGGATCCTCCAGCACCCTCTTGGGCCTTCTCCTTGTCGCGCCGCTCATATTCAGCTTTCTGTTGCTCAACAAGCTGCTCGACTTTCTTGCAGCTCTGGAGATCGTGGCCCTTGGTGCGGTGGATCTTGCAGTACTGTTTGCTGGTGCCACCCTGCTTGTCGGCGACCACTACCTCCGCGGCAACCTCCTTGCCGGAGCTGCCAGCTTTGGGCGTCTTGCCAGACTTCTCAACGACCAGCACCTCTTTTCCTTTCTTCCTCCTGTTGTTCCGCCGCCGGATTTTCTTTGTCGGGCCTGCATCCTCACTGTCAGATCCTCCTGCTCCTATGTTCTCTCCGGGGAGTCTCCTCCCTTCCTCAGCACGTGCACACTTGTCGGCCAGGGCATGTAGCTCACTGACGTCTCTGATCTTGCACATCGCCATCTCCTCTAGCATCCTGCGGTTCCGCACGTTCTGATGGAGCGCGCTGATCACCGCGGCAGGGTGGACGTCTGGGATGTTGTGCTGTACACTGCTGAATCTCTGAATGTACTTGCGCAGGGGTTCCCCTTCCTTCTGGGCGAGCAGATGAAGGTCACTCTCTTGGCCATGAGGCTTGTGGCCGCCTGTGAAGGCGCCGACAAACTGATGGCACAGATCTGCCCAGGAAGATATGGAGCCGTCCGGCAAGTGCATGAGCCAGGATCTGACGTTGGGCTTGAGCACCAGAGGGAAGTAGTTGGCAAGGATCTTGTCGTCCCGCCCCCCGGTAGCTTGCAACGCAATGGTGTAGATGCTGAGGAACTCCAACGGATGCGTCTTGCCGTCGTACTTCTCCGGTACGTCTAGCTTGAAATTCTTCGTGCTGGGCCACTAGACTTGCCGCAGCTCACAAGTGAACGCAGGGCAACCTACCGCGTACAGCAGGTCGCCTGGTTCCCCTGGCGCATGCATGTCAACAGAAGGCCCAGCGCGCTTGTCGGATTGACGTCGCGCTTCTCTTCGGCGCTCGATGCGAGTACGAGCGTCTTCTTGTTGTCGATCGTGAAGAACTTGGCGCTGATCGCGACGGGCTCGTGGATCCGACGATGTGGTGGAGTCGCTGTCGAGGTGGATCTGGCGAGTCGGCGATCTTGGCCTTTGAGGTGGTGATTGCATGGTGGTTGCACCCACACTAGTTTCATCGCCACCGGCTCACGCCTGGCAACCCTGCCGCGGCGGCGACGTGCTCGGCTGCCGCGGAGTGTCGCCGTTGGCGTAACCGATGAGACTTTGAATGGTCGCCCTCCATTCGTCGATCTTGTCCGACCTCGGAGGGTAATCCAGGAGCAGTTGAGCTCGCGCCAAAGCTTCTGCCGGAGTGGTGGGTGGCAGTGGCGGACGATGCGAGGAGCGGGATGTGCTCGGACTTCTAACTATGTTAGAAGGAGCATTATCCCGTCCGGGCAACCGTGTCTGGCTCGTGCAGTCACGTTGGCGTGCATGCTGGTCTTGAGCGCCCCGGGATCCACCAGCTTGATCTTGGCCCAACAAACAGATGGTACTGCGAATACCATGACGCTGTCGGTCCCGCGCCTCCTGAGATGGGCGCGGAACAAGCACGGACATTGAGGTCTGCGCCGCCTTGCCCTTGGACCTGGCAGCATCGTGAGCTTCCTCGTCGACGTCCGTCCTTCCGCCGGCATCTACCCCACCACCCGCTTGCTCCGGTGGCGGTGGGATCGACGTGGACAGAACAGCTGCCTCCGAAGCCTTCTTCTTCGGTGGCATGTTGATGAAGAAAATGAAGATCTAGCCCGTGTGCACGCCGGATCAGGTTCACACAACCTCGACGCCCCCTACCTGGCGCGCCAAAGATGTCGGGGGAAACTGATCCATGAACTCCTATGGGGCCGGAGCCCCTTTCGGTTCGGCGGGGGGCGGAGGTCGCACGAAGAGCAGATCGAGGCGGGACACACGAGCAGTTTACCCAGCTTCGGAGCTCTCCGGAGAGATAATACTCCTACTGCTGCTTGTCTGATTGTATTATGCTCTAATGTCGGGGGAAACTGATCCACGAACACCTATGGGATCGGAGCCCCTTTCGCTTCGGCGGGGGGCGGAGGTCGCACGAAGAGCAGATCGAGGCGGGACACACGAGCAGTTTACCCAGCTTCGGAGCTCTCCGGAGAGATAATACTCCTACTGCTGCTTGTCTGATTCTATTATGTTCTTGCTCGAGAGCGAGCTAAGTGCTTTCTGGCTTACGAAAGAGTCGAACCCCCTCTATGTTGCGCATGGGCCTCCTTTTATACGCTAAAGGGGTCACCGACAGGTGGCAACACAGAGAAGGGTACAAATGTAAAAAGCGAGGTGGTTGGTACAGTTACTTGTACAGTGTTTCCTACCTAACCCTGACGGCAGGGGACAAGGGCATTAAATGCCCGTCTGTGTCGCCCACAACAGTACAGAAAAGGACCGTCTGGGGCGCCACCACTTGCCACGATGGCGATCTTGTCAGCACCGCAAGCCACTGCGCACCGCTGGCTGCACAGCCGTCCGCCACGCGCACCGGGAAAGGCCCCCAGGGCGACACATTGGTGGATGCACTGGAGCGTGGGCACAGAGTGGCCGCTTGCCGCGGCAAGCGCCCTGCCGCGGCCGTTGTCTTGTCGGGCCCGAAAGCTTGTCGCTCGCCGAGCCTTGCCGGGACGCGTGGCGCGTCGCGGCAAGTTCCTTGAAATGCCTTGGTTGGCCTTCCCGGCAAGCTCCTCTTGCCGGGGCCTTGTCTCCTGAGCTTAAATACTTTGTTCTTGAATGGCTCCAAAGGAACAACGGAGGACCTTGGCGGTCGCCCGGCAAGTCTTGCCGCGGGGTGCTGCAACTGCCGTGCACAAGTTCGGGGTACTCGGGTACCCCTATTCTAGTACACCGACAGGAGCCCCCCCCCTACCTGGCGCGCCAAAGATGTCGGGGGAAACTGATCTACGAACACCTATGGGACAAGAGCCCCTTTCGGTTCGGCGGGGGGCGGAGGTCGCACGAAGAGCTGATCGAGGCGGGACACACGAGCAGTTTACCCAGCTTCGGAGCTCTCCGGAGATAATACTCCTACTGCTGCTTGTCTGATTGTATTATGTTCTTGCTCGATAGAGCTAAGCGTTTTTCTGGCTTCCGAATGATCCGAACCCCCTCTACGTTGCACATGGGCTTCCTTTTATACGCTAAAGGGGTCACCGACAGGTGGCAAAGCAGAGAAGGGTACAAATGTAAAAAGCGAGGTGGTTGGTATAGTTACTTGTACAGTGTTTCCTACCTAACCCTGACGGCAGGGGACAAGGGCATTAAATGCCCGTCTGTGTCGCCCACAACAGTACAGAAAAGGACCGTCTGGGGCACCACCGCTTGCCACGATGGCGATCTTGTTAGCACCGCATGCCACTGCGCACCGCTGGCTGCACAGCCTTCCGCCACGCGCGCCGGGAAAGGCCCCCAGGGCGACACGTTGGTGGATGCGCTGGAGCGTGGGCACAGAGTGGCCGCTTGCCGCGGCAAGCGCCTTGCCACGACCGTTGTCTTGTCGGGCCCGGAAGCTTGTCGCTCACCCAGCCTTGCCGGGACACGTGGCGTGTCGCGGCAAGTTCCTTGAAATGCCTTGGTTGGCCTTCCCGGCAAGCTCCTCTTGCCGGGGCCTTGTCTCCTGAGCTTAAATACTTTGTTCTTGAATGGCTCCAAAGGAACCACGGAGGACCTTGGCGGTCGCCCGGCAAGCCTTGCCGCGGGGTGCTGCAACTGCCCATGCACAAGTTCGGGGTACTGGGGTACCCCTATTCTAGTACACCGACACCTCGCGTTAGAAGAACTGACAACACTGCGAGCAACAGTGGACAGAGATGACGTGATACTCGACAAGCGACCTAAATCTACGTCCTTCAAACCAGCGGACGAGATAGTCAAATTCCAGGTCCACCCAACGGACCCTTCAAAGACAGCTTCCATCGGGACACAGCTGAAACCCACAATAGACGCCGCACTGCGAGACTTCCTGCATGAGAATTCGGATATCTTTTCCTGGCATCCTTCAGACATGCCGGGCATCCCACACAGGTTGGCCGAACACAACCTCAATATACTGAAAGGATAAGAGCCAGTCAAGTAGACTCTTAGACACTTCTCAGAGCCTAAGCGGCAAGCCATGGGAGAAGCGCTAGCCAAGCTACTCGAGGCCTCATTCATCAGAGACATCAAACATCCGGATTGGCTAGCAAACTTGGTAATGGTACCAAAAAAGGACAAATCCTGGCGCTTGTGTGTCGATTTCAAGGACCTCAATAAAGCTTGCCCTAAGGATCCCTTCCCCCTCCCCCGCATTGATCAAATAATCGATGCCACCGCAGGACACGACTCATTGTGTTTCCTCGATGCATACTCCGGATACCATCAAATAAAGATGGCGGTGTCCGACCAAGCCGCAACGACCTTCATAACTCCGTACGGACCCTTCTGTTTCAACACCATGCCCTTCAGGCTCAAAAACGCTGGCGCAACCTATCAAAGCATGATTCAGACATGCCTGGAAAAACAAATCGGCAAGACAGTAGAGGCCTAAGTAGACGACGTGGTCATCAAAACAAGACATGTCAAAACTTTAATAGATGACTTGGGGCTTACGTTCGATAATCTCTGAACATACGACATCAAGCTCAACCCGGAGAAGTGTGTCTTCGGAGTACCCTCCAGAAAATTTCTCGGCTTCATCGTTTCCAATAGAGGAATTGAAGCCAATCCGGCAAAAATCCGAGCTCTGTCACAGTTGGGTATCCCAATAGACCTCAAGCAGATCCAGAAACTAACTGGATGCGTGGCTGCCTTAAGCCGCTTTATCTCCCACTTAGGAGAGAAGGCACTACCTCTGTATCGCCTTCTTCGACGCACCGAACACTTCGAGTGGACGGATGCGACCACGACTGGACTGGAAGAAATAAAGGCACTATTGGCCACAAACCCAGTCCTGGCCGCGCCAAACATTGGCAAACCCATGCTATTATACATAGCCGCAACAAACCAAGTTGTGAGCGCAGTGCTCGTCGTCGAACGAGAGGCAGACGGACACAAGTTCCCGCTCCAAAAGCCGGTATATTACGTGCCCACTATCCTCACTCCATGCAAATCTCGGTACCCACACTATCAAAAGATAGCGTACACAGTCTTCATGGCATCCCGGCAACTACGACACTACTTTCAGGAGTGTTCGATCATGGTGGCCTCCGAAGTACCACTCAATGACATAATAAATAACCGCGACGCAACAGGCCGAATTGCTAAATGGGCTATTGAGCTCCTTCCGTTCGACATAACATACAAACCACGGCGGGCCATTAAGTCGCAAGTACTGGCTGACTTCGTCACCGAATGGACAGAAGCCGAACTCCCTAAAGAGTACGGCGCATACTCAAATTGGATCATGCATTTCGACGGCTCTAAAATGCTGGCCGGATTGGGAGCGGGTGTCGTCCTGACATCCCCCACCGGAGACACGGTGCAGTATGTCCTCCAAATATTATACACAGACTCCAACAATGCAGCCGAATATGAGGCTCTGTTGCATGGTCTTCGGATGGCAGTCTCCATGGGCATCCAACGCCCAGAAGTGCGCGGGGACTCGAACCCGCAATATCTCAGGTAAATGGAGACTTTGACGCCAAGGACCCGAAAATGGCGGCCTATCGCAATGCCGTCCTCAAAATGTCATCTCGGTTCAAGGGGCTCGAATTCCACCATGTGGGCAAAGAAAATAACCAAGCGGCCGATATCCTCGCCCGCATCGGCGCTAAACGTGACCCCGTCCCACCTAATATCTTCCTAGAAAGGCTGTTCAAGCCGTCCGTGGCATGGGAAGGGGAGTCCAGCACTATTTGTCTGGCTCCGAACACAACCCCAGATTCTGAACCTTCTGACATAACCGGAGGCTCTGCCACCGAAATAACACCTTCGGCCCATGAAATAATAGCTGTCATCGCCCCGTGGACCGAGCCCTTCTTGGCCTACCTAAATAGGCAAGAGCACCCCAAGGATCAAAATGAGGCACGTTGTATTGTGCGACGCTCTAAGGCCTACAAAGTCCATGAAGGAGAGCTCTACAAGAAGAGCGCCACCGAAGTGCTCCAACAATGAATCTCCGAAGAGGAAGGGCGGCAGCTCTTAGCTGAAATCCATTCTGGACTAAGCGGGCACCACGCGGCAGCCCGAGCTCTCGTAAGCAAGGCCTTTCGGACAGGATTTTACTGGCCGACAGCCCGAGCGGACGCACAGGACCTTGTCCAACATTGCGTTGGTTGTCAACTATTTGCCAATCAGAGCCATATGCCCCCTACCACTCTCCAAACAATCCCCATAACTTGGCCCTTCGTGGTCTGGGGGCTGGATATGGTGGGACCCCTTAAAGGGGGAAGCCATAAGAAAAAATACTTATTGGTCATGGGGGACAAGTTCACCAAATGGATAGAAGTCAAACCAGTTAAAACGGCTGAATCCGGACCAGTGATAGACTTCATATCGGAGGTTGTACACCGTTACGGTCTCCCCCACAATATCATCACTAACAATGGCTCGAATTTTACAGTCGAGGAGGTGAAAACCTGGTGCGGCAAAATGGGCATTAAGCTCGACTACGCCTCTATCTATCACCCCCAAACAAACGGTCAAGTCGAATGTGCAAATGATCTTATCATGAGCGGCATTAAACCCAGACTAGGTGCGGTCCTTGAAGGAATCAGACATGCATTGGGTCGAGGAACTCGACTCTGTACTCTGGGGGCTGCGGACCACGCCGAATCATACCCCCAGATACACACCATTTTTTATGGTGTACGGCGCAGAAGCAGTGCTGCTGAGGGAGTCCTGGATTAGGGGGTGTCCGGATGGCCGGACTATGACCTTTGGCCGGACTCCCGGACTATGAAGATACAAGATTGAAGACTTCGTCCCGTGTCCAGATAGGACTTTCCTTGGCGTGGAAGGCAAGCTTGGCGATATGATATGAAGATCTCCTCCCATTGTAACCGACTCTATGTAACCCTGGCCCTTTCCGGTGTCTATATAAACCGGAGAGTTTTAGTCTGAAGGACGAACAACAATCATACCATAGGCTAGCTTCTAGGGTTTAGCCTCTTTGATCTCGTGGTAGATCAACTCTTGTACTACCCATATCATCAATATTAATCAAGCAGGAGTAGGGTTTTACCTCCATCGAGAGGGCCCGAACCTGGGTAAAAACATCGCGTCCCTTGTCTCCTGTTACCATCCGCCTAGAAGCACAGTTCGGGACCCCCTACCCGAGATCCTCCTGTTTTGACACCGACATTGGTGCTTTCATTGAGAGTTCCTCTGTGTCGTCACTGTCAGGAAGCATGCCGCACCCCGTCTTTAGAGACGACGCTGTTGCCAAAGGAGCCTTGGTTGTCGGCCAAACTCTCCGGCTAGGAGGTTTTTTGATGATCGCCTGTTCGGCTGCTGCGCCGATGACGACTTCTCGGGTCATCAAAAGCGATCTCCACATCAGCTCGGAACTCGCCGAGTAGTTAGATCCGATGGAGCTCTCTTCCTTAAACAAGCTCTTGGATCGCATCACCGCCCTGGGAGTCGCTACAGATTATGGCCAGATTGGGCTTAAACCCGATCAGAGAGAGATTGACTCTCCCCAGGTCACCCACCATGTTGAAGTGGTGGAGTAACAATGCGGCGAATCTTCGCCCATCCTAAGGACCAGATATGTCCGGATTCCTGATCCCTCCAAGCCGGACATCCACGGAGGGGAGGATGTCGCCCAAGCCCTGAACCTAAATCAGGTAGCAGGCCTGATTAATTGAATAACGTCCAAGAAAACAAGCTTCCGAGTTCGGAAATTTCTTGGCCCCTGAGTCTTAGATCGGGCGAGGTTCTGGATTTAAATCCACCCGCCCACCCAAATATAATGAATCTATCCCAAATTCGGCAAGAGCCCGGGGAAACAGTACACCATTACTGGGCCAGATTCCTCCTGGTTATGAACAGGATAAACGACTCCCGCGAGAGGGATGCAATTTCATTCTTCTGTAATAACTGCACGGACATCGGAATCCTCAACGCCATAAGTCGCCGCAAAATTACACGCTTCGCCGACTTGACATCCATAGTACGAAAGTACTGTGCGACAGAAAGCGTTCGAAAAACCGAAACAAAATTCTGGGTCAATCCGACCCTGAATTCAATCCCAGTCCGAAACAAAAGGGCACATTATAGCCAGGCACCTGGGCCACACGACAAAAACCAAAAACCCTCTATAGGGTATGGAACCGTACTGGAGGGATGGCTCAATGGACCCTGTAAAATTCATAGTACAGAGGAAGTCACACCAACTCATAGCCTTAGAGCATGTTGGATACTCCGGCAGGTGGCCAGAAGTAGCGAGGAGCTTCTAACTCCAGAATCCGCAGAGCACCACCCCAGAAACACCAGCACGGTGTCAACAGTCTTCGAGACCTTCACATTAAACAATGCGAGGAAACGAATGCTCCGCAGCCTTACCGAAGTCTACCAATTAGCGACAATAAACCCATGGAGCGACACGGCTATTACCTTTAATGCCAGTGACGAACCTAAATTCCGGACAGCCCGAGCACCAGCCACACTGGTCCTCAGTCCGATAGTGGACGGCTTCCGGCTTACAAAGGTACTCATGGACGGTGGCAGCGGATTGAACCTCATCTATGAGGAAACCCTCCGAAAAATGGAAATAGACTGGAGCCGCATTGAGCGAAGCAACACAACCTTTAGAGGAATAATCCCCAGCCGGGAAGCATGCTGTTCAGGGAAAATCACGTTGGATGTGGTGTTCGGCACGCCGGATAATTACAGATCCGAGGAGGTCACATTTCAAGTGGCCCCGTTCAGCAGCGGATACCATGCTCTGTTAGGGCGAGAATCATTCACAATTTTTCAAGCTATACCCAATTACGGGTACATGAAGCTCAAAATGCCCGGACCCAACGGAATCACCACCCTTGCTAGAGATCCGGACACAGCGCTCCGCGCCGAAAACAAGACAGCCGCACTGGCCCTAGAGGCACTATCCGAAGCCCTGGAGGCCGAGGAACTAACTGTGTTGCGTCCACGGTGGACAGGGATGACGTGATACTCGAAAAAAGATCCAAGTCCACCTCCTTCAAGCCGGCAGACGAAATAGTCAAGTTCCAAGTCCATCCAACGGACACTACAAAAATGGCCTCCATCGGGGCACAGCTTGTTGGTGTACGTTGCAGAAAATTAAAAAAATTTCCTACGGTTTCACCAAGATCCATCTATGAGTTCATCTAAGCAATGAGTCATGGGAGAGAGATTGCATCTACATACCACTTTGTAGATTGCGTGCGGACGCGTTCAAGGGAACGGGGATGATGGAGACGTACTCGCCGTGATCCAAATCACCGATGACCAAGTCCTGAACGGACAACACCTCCGCATTCAACACACGTACGGAGCGGATGACGTCTCCTCCTTCTTGATCCAGCAAGGGGGAAGGAGAGGTTGAAGAAGAAGGCTCCAGCAGCAGCACGACGGCGTGATGATGGTGGAGAGGCAGTACTCCGACAGGGCTTCGCCAAGCACTCAACGGAGGAGGAGAGGTGTTGGGGAGGGGAGGGGCTGCGCCTTGGATCAGGTGTTCAGCCCTCCCCTCGCCCCTCTATTTATAGGGGAAGGGGGAAGGGGGCCGGCCCCCTCTAGATGAGATCTAGAGGGGGGCGGCGGCTAGGGAGGGGGGGCAAGCCCCCCAAGCAAGGGGGGGGGCCCCCACTAGGGTTCCCCCCCCCAACCCTAGGCGCATGGGCCCAAGGGAGGGGGCGCCCAGCCCTCCAGGGGCTGGTTCCCTGCCCCTTGCGGCCCATGAGGCCCTCCGAGAGGGGTGGCCCCTCCCGGTGGACCCCCGGAACCCCTCCAGTGGCCCCGATACAATACCGATATGCCCCCGAAACTTTCCGGTGTCCGTATGACAACTTCCCATATATAAATATTCACCTCCAGACCATTCCAGAACTCCTCGTGATGTCCGGGATCTCATCCGGGACTCCGAACAACATTCGGTAATCACATACAAGTCTTCCTAATAACCCTAGTGTCACCGAACCTTAAGTGTGTAGACCCTATGGGTTCGGGAGACATGCATACATGACCGAGATGGCTCTCCGGTCAATAACCAACAGTGGGATCTGGATACCCATGTTGGCTCCCACATGCTCCTCGATGATCTCATCGGATGAACCATGATGTCGAGGATTCAATCAACCCCGTATGCAATTCCCTTTGTCAATCGGTACGTTACATGCCCAAGACTCAATCGTCGGTATCCCAATACCTCGTTCAGTCTCGTTACCGGCAAGTCACTTTACTCGTACCGTAATGCATGATCCCGTGACGAAATACTTGGTCACTTTGAGCTCATTATGATGATGCATTACCGAGTGGGCCCAGAGATACCTCTCCGTCATATGGAGTGACAAATCCCAGTCTCGATCCATCTCAACCCAACAGACACTTTCGGAGATACCTGTAGTGCACCTTTATAGTCACCCAGTTACGTTGTGACGTTTGGTACACCCAAAGTACCCCTACGGTATCCAGGAGTTACACGATCTCATGGTCTATGTCACATCCCTAGTTCTGACAATGCCTAGTGCATGCATTAGAGTGTTGCACCATGTTTAAATTTCATTTAAATTTGAAATGGGGATTGTTGAAACCCTAGCACCAAATGAAATTTAACTAGGTTCAATAAAAATATTTTCAATAACCCAGAATGCCCTTTGGAAATGTTCATAATTTCTGTTAAAGGTGAAAACCTCTTCCAAAAATGATGAACATATTTATAGGCTATTCCTGGATTTTTGAATTAAATTATATAGTATTTACATTTGGGCATTTAATTGCTAATAATATTTTAAATGCTCAAATAATCACAAACTGAAATGTTTACTGTTGGAAATATTCCAAACAGTGGCCACAGTCAGTTGCATGATTTTTGGAAATGCTCTGGCATTTTTAATAAATCCAAACACAATTAGAGAAAATAGAAAACAGTAACTAAAATAGAAATAAAAGAGAGGAGAGAAACATACCTGGCCTCACCCGTGCAGCCCACCAGCCGGCCCAGCTCCCCCCCCCTGGCCGGCCCAGCCCACCCGCGCCTTCCCTGTCGTCTTCCTCCTCGGACAGAAGGACGGGGGCGTGTGCCCGAC